>NW_027139136.1:367500-460000 GCF_035084215.1 Heptranchias perlo
ACACTGGAACATAGGAACACTGGAACATAGGAACACTGGAACATAGGAAAATAGGGACATAGGAACACTGGATCATAGGAACACTGGATCATAGGAATATAGGGACATAGGGACACTGGAACATAGGAACACTGGAACATAGGAACACTGGAACATAGGAATATAGGGAAATAGGAACACTGGAACATAGGAACATAGGGACATGGGAACATAGGAACACTGGAACATAGGAATATAGGGACATAGGAACACTGGAACATAGGAACATAGGAACACTGGAACATAGGAATATAGGGTCATAGGAACACTGGAACAGAGGAATATAGGAATATAGGGACATAGGAACACTGGAACATAGGAACACTGGAACATAGGAACACTGGAACATAGAAACATAGGGACACAGGAACACTGGAACATAAGAATATAGGGAAATAGGAACACTGGAACATAGGAACATGGGGGCATAGGGACACTGGAACATAGGAACACTGGAACATAGGAACATAGGGACATAGGAACACTGGAACATAGGAATATAGGGACATAGGAACACTGGAACATAGGAACATAGGGACATAGGAACACTGGAACATAGTGACATAGGGACACTAGAACTTAGGAATATAGGGACATAGGAACACTGGAACATAGGGACACTGGAACATAGGAACATAGTGACATAGGGACACTGGAACATAGGAACATAGGGACATAGGAACACTGGAACATAGGGACATAGGGACACTGGAACATAGGAACACTGGAACATAGGAACACTGGAACATAGGAACATAGGAACATAGTGTCATAGGAACATCGGGACATAGGAACACTGGAACATAGGAATATAGGGACATAGGAACACTGGAACATAGTAACACTGGAACATAGGAATATAGGGACTTAGGGACACTGGAACATAGGAACACTGGAACATAGGAACACTGGAACATAGGAACATAGGGACATAGGAACACTGGAACATAGGAATACAGGAATATAGGGACATAGGAACATAGTGACATAGGAACACTGGAACATAGGGACATAGTGACAGAGGAACACTGGAACATAGGAACATAGTGACAGAGGAACACTGGAACATAGGAACATAGTGACATAGGAACACTGGAACATAGGAACATAGTGACAGAGGAACACTGGAACATAGGAACATAGTGACAGAGGAACACTGGAACATAGGGACATAGTGACATAGGGACACTGGAACATAGGGACATAGGAAAACTGGAACATAGGAAAATAGGGACATAGGAACACTGGAACATAGGGACACTGGAACATAGGAATATAGGAAAACTGGAACATAGGAAAATAGGGACATAGGAACACTGGAACATAGGAACACTGGAACATAGGAATATAGGGACATAGGGACACTGGAACATAGGAATATAGGGACATAGGGACACTGGAACATAGGAATATGGTGACATAGGAACACTGGAACATAGGAACACTGGAACATAGGAACATAGGGACATAGGGACACTGGAACATAGGAACACTGGAACATAGGAACACTGGAACATAGGAACATAGGGACATGGGAACATAGGAACACTGGAACATAGGAATATAGGGGCATAGGAACACTGGAACATCGGAATATAGGGACATAGGAACACTGGAACATAGGAACACTGGAACATAGGAACACTGGAACATAGGAAAATAGGGACATAGGAACACTGGATCATAGGAACACTGGATCATAGGAATATAGGGACATAGGGACACTGGAACATAGGAACACTGGAACATAGGAACACTGGAACATAGGAATATAGGGAAATAGGAACACTGGAACATAGGAACATAGGGACATGGGAACATAGGAACACTGGAACATAGGAATATAGGGACATAGGAACACTGGAACATAGGAACATAGGAACACTGGAACATAGGAATATAGGGTCATAGGAACACTGGAACAGAGGAATATAGGAATATAGGGACATAGGAACACTGGAACATAGGAACACTGGAACATAGGAACACTGGAACATAGAAACATAGGGACACAGGAACACTGGAACATAAGAATATAGGGAAATAGGAACACTGGAACATAGGAACATGGGGGCATAGGGACACTGGAACATAGGAACACTGGAACATAGGAACATAGGGACATAGGAACACTGGAACATAGGAATATAGGGACATAGGAACACTGGAACATAGGAACATAGGGACATAGGAACACTGGAACATAGTGACATAGGGACACTAGAACTTAGGAATATAGGGACATAGGAACACTGGAACATAGGGACACTGGAACATAGGAACATAGTGACATAGGGACACTGGAACATAGGAACATAGGGACATAGGAACACTGGAACATAGGGACATAGGGACACTGGAACATAGGAACACTGGAACATAGGAACACTGGAACATAGGAACATAGGAACATAGTGTCATAGGAACATCGGGACATAGGAACACTGGAACATAGGAATATAGGGACATAGGAACACTGGAACATAGTAACACTGGAACATAGGAATATAGGGACTTAGGGACACTGGAACATAGGAACACTGGAACATAGGAACACTGGAACATAGGAACATAGGGACATAGGAACACTGGAACATAGGAATACAGGAATATAGGGACATAGGAACATAGTGACATAGGAACATAGGGACATAGGAACACTGGAACATAGGAATATAGGGACATAGGAACACTGGAACATCGGAACACTGGAACATAGGAATATAGGGAGATAGGAACACTGGAACACAGGAACATAGGGACATAGGAACACTGGAACATAGGAATATAGGGACATAGGAACACTGGAACATAGGAACATAGGGACATAGGAACATAGGAACACTGGAACATAGGAATATAGGGACATAGGAACACTGGAACACAGGAACACTGGAACATAGGAATATAGGGACATAGGAACACTGGAACACAGGAACATAGGGACATAGGAACACTGGAACATAGGAACACTGGAACATAGGAATATAGGGACATAGGGACACTGGAACATAGGAACACTGGAACATAGGAACACTGGAACATAGGAACATAGGGACATGGGAACATAGGAACACTGGAACATAGGAACATAGGGACATAGGAACACTGGAACATAGGAATATAGGGGCATAGGAACACTGGAACATAGGAATATAGGGAGATAGGAACACTGGAACATAGGAACACTGGAACATAGGAACACTGGAACATAGGAACATAGGGACATAGGAACACTGGAACATAGGAACATAGGGACATAGGAACACTGGAACATAGGGACATAGGGACACTGGAACATAGGAACATAGTGACATAGGGACACTGGAACATAGGAACATAGGGACATAGGAACACTGGAACAAGGGACAAAGGGACACTGGAACATAGGAACATAGTGACATAGGAACACTGGAACATATGGGCATAGGGACACTGGAACATAGGAACATAGGAACATAGGAACATAGTGACATAGGAACATAGGGACATAGGAACACTGGAACATAGGAACATAGTGACATAGGGACACTGGAACATAGGAACATAGGAATATAGGGACACTGGAACATAGGAACATAGTGACATAGGAACACTGGAACATAGGGACATAGTGACAGAGGAACACTGGAACATAGGAACATAGTGACATAGGAACACTGGAACATAGGGTCATAGTGACAGAGGAACACTGGAAAATAGGAACATAGTGACAGAGGAACACTGGAACATAGGAACATAGTGACATAGGAACACTGGGACATAGGAACATAGTGACAGAGGAACACTGGAACATAGGAACATAGTGACAGAGGAACACTGGAACATAGGGACATAGTGACATCGGGACACTGGAACATAGGGACATAGGAAAACTGGAACATAGGAAAATAGGGACATAGGAACACTGGAACATAGGAACACTGGAACATAGGAATATAGGAAAACTGGAACATAGGAAAATAGGGACATAGGAACACTGGAACATAGGAACACTGGAACATAGGAATATAGGGACATAGGGACACTGGAACATAGGAATATAGGGACATAGGAACACTGGAACATAGGAATATAGGGACATAGGAACACTGGAACATAGGGACACTGGAATATAGGAACATAGGGACATAGGGACACTGGAACATAGGAACACTGGAACATAGGAACACTGGAACATAGGAACATAGGGACATGGGAACATAGGAACACTGGAACATAGGAATATAGGGACATAGGAACAGTGGAACATAGGAACATAGTGACAGAGGAACACTGGAACATAGGAACATAGTGACATAGGAACACTGGAACATAGGAACATAGTGACAGAAGAACACTGGAACATAGGAACATAGTGACAGAGGAACACTGGAACATAGGGACATAGTGACATAGGGACACTGGAACATAGGGACACTGGAACATAGGGACATAGGAAAACTGGAACATAGGAAAATAGGGATATAGGAACACTGGAACATAGGAACACTGGAACATAGGAATATAGGAAAACTGGAACATAGGAAAATAGGGACATAGGAACACTGGAACATAGGAACACTGGAACATAGTAATATAGGGACATAAGGACACTGGAACATAGGAATATAGGGAAATAGGAACACTGGAACATAGGAATATAGGGACATAGGTACACTGGAACATAGGAACACTGGAACATAGGAACATAGGGACATAGGGACACTGGAACATAGGAACACTGGAACATAGGAACACTGGAACATAGGAACATAGGGACATGGGAACATAGGAACACTGGAACATAGGAATATAGGGACATAGGAACAGTGGAACATAGGAACATAGGGACATAGGAACACTGGAACATAGGAATATAGGGACATAGGAACACTGGAACATAGGAACACTGGAACATAGGAACACTGGAACATAGGAACATAGGGACATAGGAACATAGTGACATAGGAACATAGGGACATAGGAACACTGGAACATAGGAATATAGGGACATAGGAACACTGGAACATAGGAACACTGGAACATAGGACTATAGGGACATAGGGACAATGAAACATCGGAACACTGGAACATAGGAACACTGGAACATAGGAACATAGGGACATGGGAACATAGGAACACTGGAACATAGGAATATAGGGAGATAGGAACACTGGAACATAGGAACATAGGGACATAGGAACACTGGAACATAGGAATATAGGGACATAGGAACACTGGAACACAGGAACACTGGAACATAGGAATATAGGGACATAGGGACACTGGAACATAGGAACACTGGAACATAGGAACACTGGAACATAGGAACATAGGGACATAGGAACATAGGAACACTGGAACATAGGAATATAGGGACATAGGAACACTGGAACACAGGAACACTGGAACATAGGAATATAGGGACATAGGAACACTGGAACACAGGAACATATGGACATAGGAACACTGGAACATAGGAACACTGGAACATAGGAATATAGGGACATAGGGACACTGGAACATAGGAACACTGGAACATAGGAACACTGGAACATAGGAACATAGGGACATAGGAACATAGGAACACTGGAACATAGGAATATAGGGACATAGGAACACTGGAACACAGGAACACTGGAACATAGGAATATAGGGACATAGGAACACTGGAACACAGGAACATAGGGACATAGGAACACTGGAACATAGGAACACTGGAACATAGGAATATAGGGACATAGGGACACTGGAACATAGGAACACTGGAACATAGGAACACTGGAACATAGGAACATAGGGACATGGGAACATAGGAACACTGGAACATAGGAATATAGGGACATAGGAACACTGGAACATAGGAACATAGGAACACTGGAACATAGGAATATAGGGACATAGGGACACTGGAACAGAGGAACACTGGAACAGAGGAATATAGGGAAATAGGAACACTGGAACATAGGAATATAGGGACATAGGAACACTGGAACATAGGAACACTGGAACATAGGAACACTGGAACATAGGAACACTGGAACATAGAAACATAGGGACACAGGAACACAAGAATATAGGGAAATAGGAACACTGGAACATAGGAACATGGGGGCATAGGGACACTGGAACATAGGAACACTGGAACATAGGAACATAGGGACATAGGGAATTAGGAACACTGGAACATAGGAATATAGGGACATAGGAACACTGGAACATAGGAACACAGGGACATAGGAACACTGGAACATAGTGACATAGGGACACTAGAACATAGGAATATCGGGACATAGGAACACTGGAACATAGGGACATAGGGACACTGGAACATAGGAACATAGTGACATAGGGACACTGGAACATAGGAACATAGGGACATTGGAACACTGGAACATAGGGACATAGGGACACTGGAACATAGGAACATAGTGACATAGGAACACTGGAACATAGGAACACTGGAACATAGGAACATAGTGACATAGGAACATAGGGACATAGGAACACTGGAACATAGGAACATAGTGACATAGGAACAATGGAACATATGGACATAGGGACACTGGAACATAGGAACATAGGAACATAGGAACATAGTGACATAGGAACATAGGGACATAGGAACACTGGAACATAGGAACATAGTGACATAGGGACACTGGAACATTGGAATATAGGAATATAGGAACATAGTGACATAGGAACATAGGGACATAGGAACACTGGAACATAGGAACATAGGAACATAGGAACATAGTGACATAGGAACATAGGGACATAGGAACACTGGAACATAGGAACATATGGACATAGGGACACTGGAACATAGGAACATAGGAACATAGGAACATAGTGACATAGGAACATAGGGACATAGGAACACTGGAACATAGGAACATAGTGACAGAGGAACACTGGAACATAGGAACATAGTGACAGAGGAACACTGGAACATAGGAACATAGTGACAGAGGAACACTGGAACATAGGGACATAGTGACATAGGGACACTGGAACATAGGGACATAGGAAAACTGGAACATAGGAAAATAGGGACATAGGAACACTGGAACATAGGAACACTGGAACATAGGAATATAGGAAAACTGGAACATAGGAAAATAGGGACATAGGAACACTGGAACATAGGAACACTGGAACATAGGAATATAGGGACATAGGGACACTGGAACATAGGAATATAGGGACATAGGGACACTGGAACATAGGAATATGGTGACATAGGAACACTGGAACATAGGAACACTGGAACATAGGAACATAGGGACATAGGGACACTGGAACATAGGAACACTGGAACATAGGGACATGGGAACATAGGAAGACTGGAACATAGGAATATAGGGACATAGGAACAGTGGAACATAGGAACATAGTGACAGAGGAACACTGGAACATAGGAACATAGTGACATAGGAACACTGGAACATAGGAACATAGTGACAGAGGAACACTGGAACATAGGAACATAGTGACAGAGGAACACTGGAAAATAGGGACATAGTGACATAGGGACACTGGAACATAGGGACACTGGAACATAGGAATATAGGGACATAGGAAAACTGGAACATAGGAAAATAGGGACATAGGAAAACTGGAACATAGGAACACTGGAACATAGGAATATAGGAAAACTGGAACATAGGAAAATAGGGACATAGGAACACTGGAACATAGGAACACTGGAACATAGTAATATAGGGACATAGGGACACTGGAACATAGGAATATAGGGACATAGGAACACTGGAACATAGGAATATAGGGACATAGGAACACTGGAACATAGGAACACTGGAACATAGGAACATAGGGACATAGGGACACTGGAACATAGGAACACTGGAACATAGGAACACTGGAACATAGGAACATAGGGACATGGGAACATAGGAACATTGGAACATAGGAATATAGGGACATAGGAACAGTGGAACATAGGAACATAGGGACATAGGAACACTGGAACATAGGAATATAGGGACATAGGAACACTGGAACATAGGAACACTGGAACATAGGAACACTGGAACATAGGGACATAGGAACATAGTGACATACGAACATAGGGACATAGGAACACTGGAACATCGGAATATAGGGACATAGGAACACTGGAACATAGGAACACTGGAACATAGGAATATAGGGACATAGGGACACTGAAACATCGGAACACTGGAACATAGGAACACTGGAACATAGGAACATAGGGACATGGGAGCATAGGAACACTGGAACATAGGAATATAGGGAGATAGGAACACTGGAACATAGGAACATAGGGACATAGGAACACTGGAACATAGGAATATAGGGACATAGGAACACTGGAACATAGGAACACTGGAACATAGGAACACTGGAACATAGGAAAATAGGGACATAGGAACATAGGAACACTGGAACATAGGAATATAGGGACATAGGAACACTGGAACACAGGAACACTGGAACATAGGAATATAGGGACATAGGAACACTGGAACACAGGAACATAGGGACATAGGAACACTGGAACATAGGAACACTGGAACATAGGAATATAGGGACATAGGGACACTGGAACATAGGAACACTGGAACATAGGAACACTGGAACATAGGAATATAGGGACATAGGAACACTGGAACACAGGAACATAGGGACATAGGAACACTGGAACATAGGAACACTGGAACATAGGAATATAGGGACATAGGGACACTGGAACATAGGAACACTGGAACATAGGAACACTGGAACATAGGAACATAGGGACATGGGAACATAGGAACAGTGGAACATAGGAATATAGGGACATAGGAACACTGGAACATAGGAACATAGGAACACTGGAACATAGGAATATAGGGACATAGGGACACTGGAACAGAGGAACACTGGAACAGAGGAATATAGGGACATAGGGACACTGGAACATAGGAATATAGGGACATAGGAACACTGGAACATAGGAATATAGGGACATAGGAACACTGGAACATAGGAACACTGGAATATAGGAACATAGGGACATAGGGACACTGGAACATAGGAACACTGGAACATAGGAACACTGGAACATAGGAACATAGGGACATGGGAACATAGGAACACTGGAACATAGGAATATAGGGACATAGGAACAGTGGAACATAGGAACATAGTGACAGAGGAACACTGGAACATAGGAACATAGTGACATAGGAACACTGGAACATAGGAACATAGTGACAGAAGAACACTGGAACATAGGAACATAGTGACAGAGGAACACTGGAACATAGGGACATAGTGACATAGGGACACTGGAACATAGGGACACTGGAACATAGGGACATAGGAAAACTGGAACATAGGAAAATAGGGATATAGGAACACTGGAACATAGGAACACTGGAACATAGGAATATAGGAAAACTGGAACATAGGAAAATAGGGACATAGGAACACTGGAACATAGGAACACTGGAACATAGTAATATAGGGACATAGGGACACTGGAACATAGGAATATAGGGACATAGGAACACTGGAACATAGGAATATAGGGACATAGGTACACTGGAACATAGGAACACTGGAACATAGGAACATAGGGACATAGGGACACTGGAACATAGGAACACTGGAACATAGGAACACTGGAACATAGGAACATAGGGACATGGGAACATAGGAACACTGGAACATAGGAATATAGGGACATAGGAACAGTGGAACATAGGAACATAGGGACATAGGAACACTGGAACATAGGAATATAGGGACATAGGAACACTGGAACATAGGAACACTGGAACATAGGAACACTGGAACATAGGAACATAGGGACATAGGAACATAGTGACATAGGAACATAGGGACATAGGAACACTGGAACATAGGAATATAGGGACATAGGAACACTGGAACATAGGAACACTGGAACATAGGACTATAGGGACATAGGGACAATGAAACATCGGAACACTGGAACATAGGAACACTGGAACATAGGAACATAGGGACATGGGAACATAGGAACACTGGAACATAGGAATATAGGGAGATAGGAACACTGGAACATAGGAACATAGGGACATAGGAACACTGGAACATAGGAATATAGGGACATAGGAACACTGGAACACAGGAACACTGGAACATAGGAATATAGGGACATAGGGACACTGGAACATAGGAACACTGGAACATAGGAACACTGGAACATAGGAACATAGGGACATAGGAACATAGGAACACTGGAACATAGGAATATAGGGACATAGGAACACTGGAACACAGGAACACTGGAACATAGGAATATAGGGACATAGGAACACTGGAACACAGGAACATATGGACATAGGAACACTGGAACATAGGAACACTGGAACATAGGAATATAGGGACATAGGGACACTGGAACATAGGAACACTGGAACATAGGAACACTGGAACATAGGAACATAGGGACATAGGAACATAGGAACACTGGAACATAGGAATATAGGGACATAGGAACACTGGAACACAGGAACACTGGAACATAGGAATATAGGGACATAGGAACACTGGAACACAGGAACATAGGGACATAGGAACACTGGAACATAGGAACACTGGAACATAGGAATATAGGGACATAGGGACACTGGAACATAGGAACACTGGAACATAGGAACACTGGAACATAGGAACATAGGGACATGGGAACATAGGAACACTGGAACATAGGAATATAGGGACATAGGAACACTGGAACATAGGAACATAGGAACACTGGAACATAGGAATATAGGGACATAGGGACACTGGAACAGAGGAACACTGGAACAGAGGAATATAGGGAAATAGGAACACTGGAACATAGGAATATAGGGACATAGGAACACTGGAACATAGGAACACTGGAACATAGGAACACTGGAACATAGGAACACTGGAACATAGAAACATAGGGACACAGGAACACAAGAATATAGGGAAATAGGAACACTGGAACATAGGAACATGGGGGCATAGGGACACTGGAACATAGGAACACTGGAACATAGGAACATAGGGACATAGGGAATTAGGAACACTGGAACATAGGAATATAGGGACATAGGAACACTGGAACATAGGAACACAGGGACATAGGAACACTGGAACATAGTGACATAGGGACACTAGAACATAGGAATATCGGGACATAGGAACACTGGAACATAGGGACATAGGGACACTGGAACATAGGAACATAGTGACATAGGGACACTGGAACATAGGAACATAGGGACATTGGAACACTGGAACATAGGGACATAGGGACACTGGAACATAGGAACATAGTGACATAGGAACACTGGAACATAGGAACACTGGAACATAGGAACATAGTGACATAGGAACATAGGGACATAGGAACACTGGAACATAGGAACATAGTGACATAGGAACAATGGAACATATGGACATAGGGACACTGGAACATAGGAACATAGGAACATAGGAACATAGTGACATAGGAACATAGGGACATAGGAACACTGGAACATAGGAACATAGTGACATAGGGACACTGGAACATAGGAATATAGGAATATAGGAACATAGTGACATAGGAACATAGGGACATAGGAACACTGGAACATAGGAACATAGGAACATAGGAACATAGTGACATAGGAACATAGGGACATAGGAACACTGGAACATAGGAACATATGGACATAGGGACACTGGAACATAGGAACATAGGAACATAGGAACATAGTGACATAGGAACATAGGAACACTGGAACATAGGAACATAGTGACAGAGGAACACTGGAACATAGGAACATAGTGACAGAGGAACACTGGAACATAGGAACATAGTGACAGAGGAACACTGGAACATAGGGACATAGTGACATAGGGACACTGGAACATAGGGACATAGGAAAACTGGAACATAGGAAAATAGGGACATAGGAACACTGGAACATAGGAACACTGGAACATAGGAATATAGGAAAACTGGAACATAGGAAAATAGGGACATAGGAACACTGGAACATAGGAACACTGGAACATAGCAATATAGGGACATAGGGACACTGGAACATAGGAATATAGGGACATAGGGACACTGGAACATAGGAATATGGTGACATAGGAACACTGGAACATAGGAACACTGGAACATAGGAACATAGGGACATAGGGACACTGGAACATAGGAACACTGGAACATAGGGACATGGGAACATAGGAAGACTGGAACATAGGAATATAGGGACATAGGAACAGTGGAACATAGGAACATAGTGACAGAGGAACACTGGAACATAGGAACATAGTGACATAGGAACACTGGAACATAGGAACATAGTGACAGAGGAACACTGGAACATAGGAACATAGTGACAGAGGAACACTGGAAAATAGGGACATAGTGACATAGGGACACTGGAACATAGGGACACTGGAACATAGGAATATAGGGACATAGGAAAACTGGAACATAGGAAAATAGGGACATAGGAAAACTGGAACATAGGAACACTGGAACATAGGAATATAGGAAAACTGGAACATAGGAAAATAGGGACATAGGAACACTGGAACATAGGAACACTGGAACATAGTAATATAGGGACATATGGACACTGGAACATAGGAATATAGGGACATAGGAACACTGGAACATAGGAATATAGGGACATAGGAACACTGGAACATAGGAACACTGGAACATAGGAACATAGGGACATAGGGACACTGGAACATAGGAACACTGGAACATAGGAACACTGGAACATAGGAACATAGGGACATGGGAACATAGGAACATTGGAACATAGGAATATAGGGACATAGGAACAGTGGAACATAGGAACATAGGGACATAGGAACACTGGAACATAGGAATATAGGGACATAGGAACACTGGAACATAGGAACACTGGAACATAGGAACACTGGAACATAGGGACATAGGAACATAGTGACATACGAACATAGGGACATAGGAACACTGGAACATCGGAATATAGGGACATAGGGACACTGAAACATCGGAACACTGGAACATAGGAACACTGGAACATAGGAACATAGGGACATGAGAGCATAGGAACACTGGAACATAGGAATATAGGGAGATAGGAACACTGGAACATAGGAACATAGGGACATAGGAACACTGGAACATAGGAATATAGGGACATAGGAACACTGGAACATAGGAACACTGGAACATAGGAACACTGGAACATAGGAAAATAGGGACATAGGAACATAGGAACACTGGAACATAGGAATATAGGGACATAGGAACACTGGAACACAGGAACACTGGAACATAGGAATATAGGGACATAGGAACACTGGAACACAGGAACATAGGGACATAGGAACACTGGAACATAGGAACACTGGAACATAGGAATATAGGGACATAGGGACACTGGAACATAGGAACACTGGAACATAGGAACACTGGAACATAGGAATATAGGGACATAGGAACACTGGAACACAGGAACATAGGGACATAGGAACACTGGAACATAGGAACACTGGAACATAGGAATATAGGGACATAGGGACACTGGAACATAGGAACACTGGAACATAGGAACACTGGAACATAGGAACATAGGGACATGGGAACATAGGAACAGTGGAACATAGGAATATAGGGACACAGGAACACTGGAACATAGGAACATAGGAACACTGGAACATAGGAATATAGGGACATAGGGACACTGGAACAGAGGAACACTGGAACAGAGGAATATAGGGAAATAGGAACACTGGAACATAGGAATATAGGGACATAGGAACACTGGAACATAGGAACACTGGAACATAGGAACACTGGAACATAGAAACATAGGGACACAGGAACACTGGAACATAAGAATATAGGGAAATAGGAACACTGGAACATAGGAACATGGGGGCATAGGGACACTGGAACATAGGAACACTGGAACATAGGAACATAGGGACATAGGGACATAGGAACACTGGAACATAGGAATATAGGGACATAGGAACACTGGAACATAGGAACATAGGGACATAGGAACACTGGAACATAGTGACATAGGGACACTAGAACATAGGAATATAGGGACATAGGAACACTGGAACATAGGGACATAGGGACACTGGAACATAGGAACATAGTGACATAGGGACACTGGAACATAGGAACATAGGGACATAGGAACACTGGAACATAGGGACATAGGGACACTGGAACATAGGAACATAGTGACATAGGAACACTGGAACATAGGAACACTGGAACATAGGAACATAGGAACATAGTGACATAGGAACATAGGGACATAGGAACACTGGAACATAGGAATATAGGGACATAGGGACACTGGAACATAGGAACACTGGAACATAGGAACACTGGAACATAGGAACATAGGGACATGGGAACATAGGAACACTGGAACATAGGAATACAGGGAGATAGGAACACTGGAACATAGGAACATAGGGACATAGGAACACTGGAACATAGGAATATAGGGACATAGGAACACTGAAACATAGGAACACTGGAACATAGGAACACTGGAACATAGGAACATAGGGACATAGGAACATAGGAACACTGGAACATAGGAATATAGGGACATAGGAACACTGGAACACAGGAACACTGGAACATAGTAATATAGGGACATAGGGACACTGGAACATAGGAATATAGGGACATAGGAACACTGGAACATAGGAATATAGGGACATAGGAACACTGGAACACAGGAACACTGGAACATAGGAATATAGGGACATAGGAACACTGGAACACAGGAACATAGGGACATAGGAACACTGGAACATAGGAACACTGGAACATAGGAATATAGGGACATAGGGACACTGGAACATAGGAACACTGGAACATAGGAACACTGGAACATAGGAATATAGGGACATAGGAACACTGGAACACAGGAACATAGGGACATAGGAACACTGGAACATAGGAACACTGGAACATAGGAATATAGGGACATAGGGACACTGGAACATAGGAACACTGGAACATAGGAACACTGGAACATAGGAACATAGGGACATGGGAACATAGGAACAGTGGAACATAGGAATATAGGGACATAGGAACACTGGAACATAGGAACATAGGAACACTGGAACATAGGAATATAGGGACATAGGGACACTGGAACAGAGGAACACTGGAACAGAGGAATATAGGGAAATAGGAACACTGGAACATAGGAATATAGGGACATAGGAACACTGGAACATAGGAACACTGGAACATAGGAACACTGGAACATAGAAACATAGGGACACAGGAACACTGGAACATAAGAATATAGGGAAATAGGAACACTGGAACATAGGAACATGGGGGCATAGGGACACTGGAACATAGGAACACTGGAACATAGGAACATAGGGACATAGGGACATAGGAACACTGGAACATAGGAATATAGGGACATAGGAACACTGGAACATAGGAACATAGGGACATAGGAACACTGGAACATAGTGACATAGGGACACTAGAACATAGGAATATAGGGACATAGGAACACTGGAACATAGGGACATAGGGACACTGGAACATAGGAACATAGTGACATAGGGACACTGGAACATAGGAACATAGGGACATAGGAACACTGGAACATAGGGACATAGGGACACTGGAACATAGGAACATAGTGACATAGGAACACTGGAACATAGGAACACTGGAACATAGGAACATAGGAACATAGTGACATAGGAACATAGGGACATAGGAACACTGGAACATAGGAATATAGGGACATAGGGACACTGGAACATAGGAACACTGGAACATAGGAACACTGGAACATAGGAACATAGGGACATGGGAACATAGGAACACTGGAACATAGGAATACAGGGAGATAGGAACACTGGAACATAGGAACATAGGGACATAGGAACACTGGAACATAGGAATATAGGGACATAGGAACACTGGAACATAGGAACACTGGAACATAGGAACACTGGAACATAGGAACATAGGGACATAGGAACATAGGAACACTGGAACATAGGAATATAGGGACATAGGAACACTGGAACACAGGAACACTGGAACATAGGAATATAGGGACATAGGAACACTGGAACACAGGAACATAGGGACATAGGAACACTGGAACATAGGAACACTGGAACATAGGAATATAGGGACATAGGGACACTGGAACATAGGAACACTGGAACATAGGAACACTGGAACATAGGAACATAGGGACATGGGAACATAGGAACACTGGAACATAGGAATATAGGGACATAGGAACACTGGAACATAGGAGCATAGGGACATAGGAACACTGGAACATCGGAATATAGGGGCATAGGAACATTGGAACATAGGAATATAGGGACATAGGAACACTGGAACATAGGAACACTGGAACATAGGAAAATAGGGACATAGGAACACTGGATCATAGGAACACTGGAACATAGGAATATAGGGACATAGGGACACTGGAACATAGGAACACTGGAACATAGGAACACTGGAACATAGGAACACTGGATCATAGGAATATAGGGAAATAGGAACACTGGAACATAGGAACATAGGGACATAGGAACACTTGAACATAGGAACACTGGAACATAGAAACATAGGGACACAGGAACACTGGAACATAAGAATATAGGGAAATAGGAACACTGGAACAGAGGAACATAGGGGCATAGGGACACTGGAACATAGGAACACTGGAACATAGGAACATAGGGACATAGGAACACTGGAACATCGGAATATAGGGACATAGGAACACTGGAACATAGGAACATAGGGACATAGGAACACTTGAACATAGTGACATAGGGACACTAGAACATAGGAATATAGGGACATAGGAACATTGGAACATAGTGACATAGGGACACTGGAACATAGGAACATAGTGACATAGGGACACTGGAACATAGGAACATAGGGACATAGGAACACTGGAACATAGGAACACTGGAACATAGGAACATAGGAACATATATGACATAGGAACATAGGGACATAGGAACACTGGAACATAGGAATATAGGGACATAGGAACACTGGAACATAGGAACACTGGAACATAGGAATATAGGGACATAGGGACACTGGAACATAGGAACACTGGAACATAGGAACACTGGAACATAGGAACATAGGGACATGGGAACATGGGAACACTGGAACATAGGAATATAGGGACATAGGAACACTGGAACACAGGAACATAGGGACATAGGAACACTGGAACATAGGAACACTGGAACATAGGAATATAGGGACATAGGGACACTGGAACATAGGAACACTGGAACATAGGAACACTGGAACATAGGAACATAGGGACACAGGAACACTGGAACATAAGAATATAGGGAAATAGGAACACTGGAACAGAGGAACATAGGGGCATAGGGACACTGGAACATAGGAACACTGGCACATAGGAACATAGGGACATAGGAACACTGGAACATAGGAATATAGGGACATAGGAACACTGGAACATAGGAACATAGGGACATGGGAACACTTGAACATAGTGACATAGGGACACTAGAACATAGGAATATAGGGGCATAGGAACATTGGAACATAGGGACATAGGGACACTGGAACATAGGAACATAGTGCCATAGGGACACTGGAACATAGGAACATAGGGACATAGGAACACTGGAACATAGGGACATAGTGACACTGGAACATAGGAACATAGTGACATAGGAACACTGGAACATAGGAACACTGGAACATTGGAACATAGGAACATAGTGACATAGGAACATAGGGACATAGGAACACTGGAACATAGGAATATAGGGACATAGGAACACTGGAACATAGGAACACTGGAACATAGGAATATAGGGACATAGGGACACTGGAACATAGGAACACTGGAACATAGGAACACTGGAACATAGGAACATAGGGACATGGGAACATAGGAACACTGGAACATAGGAATATAGGGACATAGGAACACTGGAACACAGGAACATAGGGACATAGCAACACTGGAACATAGGAACACTGGAACATAGGAATATAGGGACATAGGGACACTGGAACATAGGAACACTGGAACATAGGAACACTGGAACATAGGAACATAGGGACATGGGTACATAGGAACACTGGAACATAGGAATATAGGGACATAGGAACACTGGAACATAGGAACATAGGGACATAGGAACACTGGAACATATGAATATAGGGACATAGGAACACTGGAACATAGGAATATAGGGACATAGGAACACTGGAACATAGGAACACTGGAACATAGGAACACTGGAACATAGGAACATAGGGACATAGGGACACTGGATCATAGGAACACTGGAACATAGGAATATAGGGACATAGGGACACTGGAACATAGGAACACTGGAACATAGGAACACTGGAACATAGGAACACTGGAACATAGGAATATAGGGAAATAGGAACATTGGAACACAGGAATATAGGGACATAGGAACACAGGAACATAGGAATATAGGGACATAGGGACACTGGAACATAGGAACACTGGAACATAGGAACACTGGAACATAGGAACATAGGGACATGGGAACATAGGAACACTGTAACATAGGAATATAGGGACATAGGAACATAGGAATATAGGAACATAGGAATATAGGAACACTGGAACATAGGAACACTGGAACATAGGAACATAGGAATATAGGAACATTGGAACATAGGAATATAGGGACATAGGAACATAGGAATATAGGGACATAGGAACACTGGAACATAGGAATACAGGAATATAGGAACACTGGAACATAGGAAAACTGGAATATAAGAACATAGGAACACTGAAACATAGGAACACTGGAACATAGGAACACTGGAACATCGGAACATAGGAACATAGGAACACTGGAACATAGGAACACTGGAACATAGGAATATAGGAACATAGGAACACTGGAACATAGGAACACTGGAACATAGGAATATAGGAACATAGGAATATAGGGACATAGGAACATAGGAATATAGGAACACTGGAACATAGGAACATTGGAACATAGGAATATAGGAACATAGGAACACTGGAACATAGGAACACTGGAGCATAGGAACATAGGAACACTGTAAAATAGGAATATAGGAACACTGGAACATAGGAATATAGGAACACAGGAACACTGGAACAGAAGAACATAGGAACACTAGAACATAGGAACACTGGAACATAGGAACATAGGAACACTGGAACATAGGAATATAGGAACATTGGAACATAGGAATATAGGGACAGAGGAACATAGGAATATCGGAACATAGGAATATATCAACACTGGAACATAGGAACACTGGAACATAGGAACATAGGAATATAGGAACATTGGAACATAGGAATATAGGGACATAGGAACATAGGAATATAGGGACATAGGAACACTGGAACATAGGAATACAGGAATATAGGAACACTGGAACATAGGAAAACTGGAATATAGGAACATAGGAACACTGAAACATAGGAACACTGGAACATAGGAACACTGGAACATCGGAACATAGGAACATAGGAACACTGGAACATAGGAACACTGGAACATAGGAATATAGGAACATAGGAACACTGGAACATAGGAACACTGGAACATAGGAACACTGGAACATAGGAACACTGGAACATAGGAATATAGGGACATAGGAACACTGGAACATAGGAACACTGGAACATAGGAATATAGGGACATAGGAACATTGGAACATAGGAAGACAGGGGCATTGGAACACTGGAACATAGGAATATAAGGACATAGGAACACTGGAACATAGGAACACTGGAACATAGGAATATAGGGACATAGCAACACTGGAACACAGGAACACTGGAACATAGGAACATAGGAACACTGGAACAAAGGAATATAGGCACATAGGAACACTGGAACATAGGAATATAGGGACATAGGAACATAGGAACACTGGAACATAGGAATACAGGAATATAGGAACATAGGGATATAGGGACATAGGAACATAGGAATATAGGAACATTGGAACATAGGAATATAGGAACATAGGAATATAGGAACATTGGAACATAGGAACACTGGAACATAGGAACATAGGAATATAGGGACATAGGAACACTGGAACATAGGAATACAGGAATATAGGAACACTGGAACATAGGAATATAGGAACATAGGAACATGGGAACATTGGAACATAGGAACACTGGAACATAGGAACACTGGAACATAGGAATATAGGGACATAGGAACACTGGAACATAGGAACACTGGAACATAGGAATATAGGAACTTAGGAACATTGGAACATGGGAACACTGGAACATAGGAACATAGGAACATAGGAACACTGGAACATAGGAACACTGGAACATAGGAATATAGGTACATAGAAACACTGGAACATAGGAACACTAGAACATAGGAATTTAGGGACATAGGAACAATGGAACATAGGAAGACAGGGGCATTGGAACACTGGAACATAGGAATATAGGGACATAGGAACACGGGAACATAGAATCATAGAAGAATCATAGAAGTTACAACATGGAAACAGGCCCTTCGGCCCAACATGTCCATGTCGCCCAGTTTATACCACTAAGCTAGTCGCAATTGCCTGCACTTGGCCCATATCCCTCGATACCCATCTTCCCCATGTAACTGTCCAAATGCTTTTTAAAAGACAAAATTGTACCCGCCTCTACTACTGCCTCTGGCAGCTCGTTCCAGACACTCACCACCCTTTGAGTGAAAAAATTGCCCCTCTGGATCCTTTTGTATCTCTCCCCTCTCACCTTAAATCTGTGCCCCCTCGTTATAGACTCCCCTACCTTTGGGAAAAGATTTTGACTATCGACCTTATCTATGCCCCTCATTATTTTATAGACTTCTATAAGATCACCCCTTAACCTCCTACTCTCCAGGGAATAAAGTCCCAGTCTGTCTAACCTCTCCCTGTAAGTCAAACCATCAAGTCCCGGTAGCATCCTAGTAAATCTTTTCTGCACTCTTTCTAGTTTAATAATATCCTTTCTATAATAGGGTGACCAGAACTGTACACAGTACTCCAAGTGTGGCCTCACCAATGCCCTGTACAACTTCAACAAGACATCCCAACTCCTGCATTCAATGTTCTGACCAATGAAACCAAGCATGCTGAATGCCTTCTTCACCACCCTATCCACCTGTGACTCCACTTTCAAGGAGCTATGAATCTGTACTCCTAGATCTCTTTGTTCTATAACTCTCCCCAACGCCCTACCATTAACGGAGTAGGTCCTGGCCCGATTCGATCTACCAAAATGCATCACCTCACATTTATCTAAATTAAACTCCATCTGCCATTCATCGGCCCACTGGCCCAATTTATCAAGATCCCGCTGCAATCCCAGATAACCCTCCTCACTGTCCACAATGCCACCAATCTTGGTGTCATCCGCAAACTTACTAACCATGCCTCCTAAATTCGCATCCAAATCATTAATATAAATAACAAATAACAGCGGACCCAGCACCGATCCCTGAGGCACACCGCTGGACACAGGCCTCCAGTTTGAAAAACAACCCTCGACAACCACCCTCTGTCTTCTGTCGTCAAGCCAATTTTGTATCCAATTGGCTACCTCACCTTGGATCCCATGAGATTTAACCTTATGTAACAACCTACCATGCGGTACCTTGTCAAATGCTTTGCTGAAGTCCATGTAGACCACGTCTACTGCACAGCCCTCATCTATCTTCTTGGTTACCCCTTCAAAAAACTCAATCAAATTCGTGAGACATGATTTTCCTCTCACAAAACCATGCTGACTGTTCCTAATTAGTCCCTGCCTCTCCAAATGCCTGTAGATTCTGTCCCTCAGAATACCCTCTAACAACTTACCCACTACAGATATAGGAATGTAGGGACATAGGAACACTGGAACATAGGAATGTAGGGACATAGGAACACGGGAACATAAGAACACTGGAGCATAGGAATACAGGATCAGAGGAACACTGGAACATAGGAACACTGGAAAATAGGAACATTGGAATATAGGAACATTGGAACACTGGAACATAGGAATATAGGGACATAGGAATATAGGGACATTGGAATATAGGAATATAGGAATATAGGGACATAGGAATAGGGATACAGGAATATAGGAACATAGGAATATAGGAATATAGGAATATAGGAACATAGGAATATAGGGACATAGGAATATAGGAATATAGGAACATAGGAATATAGGAATATAGGGACATAGGAATATAGGGACATAGGAATATAGGAATATAGGAACATAGGAATATAGGAATATAGGAATATAGGAATATAGGGACATAGGAATATAGGAATATAGGAACATTGGAATATAGGAATATAGGAATATAGGAATATAGGAACATTGGAATATAGGAATATAGGAACATTGGAATATAGGAATATAGGGACAGAGGAATATAGGAATATAGGAATATAGGAACATAGGAATATAGGAATATAGGAATATAGGGACATAGGAATATAGGAATATAGGAATATAGGAATATAGGGACATAGGGATATAGGAATATAGGAATATAGGAACATAGGAATATAGGAATATAGGAATATAGGGACATAGGAATATAGGAATATAGGAATATAGGAACATAGGAATATAGGAATATAGGAATATAGGGACAGAGGAATATAGGGACATAGGAATATAGGAATATAGGAATATAGGAACATAGGAATATAGGAATATAGGAACATAGGAATATAGGAATATAGGAATATAGGAACATAGGAATTAGGGACATAGGAATATAGGAATATAGGAATATAGGAACATAGGAATATAGGAACATAGGAATATAGGAACATTGGAATATAGGAATATAGGAACATAGGAACATTGGAATATAGGAATATAGGAATATAGGAATATAGGAACATTGGAATATAGGAATATAGGAATATAGGAACATAGGAATATAGGAATATAGGAACATAGGAATATAGGAATATAGGAATATAGGAACATAGGAATATAGGAATATAGGAACATAGGAATATAGGAACATTGGAATATAGGAATATAGGAACATAGGAATATAGGAATATAGGAATATAGGAACATTGGAATATAGGAATATAGGAATATAGGAATATAGGAACATTGGAATATAGGAATATAGGAATATAGGAATATAGGGACATAGGAATATAGGAATATAGGAACATTGGAATATAGGAATATAGGAACATTGGAATATAGGAACATTGGAATATAGGAATATAGGAACATTGGAATATAGGAATATAGGAATATAGGGATATAGGAACATAGGAATATAGGAATATAGGGATATAGGAATATAGGAATATAGGAACATAGGAATATAGGAATATAGGGACATAGGAATATAGGAAAATAGGAATATAGGAATATAGGGACTTTGGAATATAGGGACATTGGAATATAGGAATATAGGAATATAGGAATATAGGGATATAGGGATATAGGAATATAGGAATATAGGAACATTGGAATATAGGGACATTGGAATATAGGCTTATAGGAATATAGGGACATTGGAATATAGGAATATAGGAATATAGGAATATAGGAACATTGGAATATAGGGACATTGGAATATAGGAATATTGGAATATAGGAACATTGGAAAATAGGAATATAGGAATATAGGAATATAGGGACATTGGAATATAGGAATATAGGAATATAGGGACATTGGAATATAGGAACATAGGAATATAGGAATATAGGGACATTGGAATATAGGAATATAGGAATATTGGAACATAGGAATATAGGAATATAGGGACATAGGAATATAGGGACATAGGAATATAGGAACATAGGAACATAGGAATATAGGAATATGGGGACATAGGAATATAGGAATATAGGGACATAGGAATATAGGAACATAGGAATATAGGAACATTGGAATATAGGAATATAGGAACATAGGAATATAGGAATATAGGAATATAGGAACATTGGAATATAGGAATATAGGAATATAGGAATATAGGAACATTGGAATATAGGAATATTGGAATATAGGAATATAGGAACATTGGAATATAGGAATATAGGAATATAGGAATATAGGGACATAGGAATATAGGAATATAGGAACATTGGAATATAGGAATATAGGAACATTGGAATATAGGAATATAGGAATATAGGAACATAGGAACATTGGAATATAGGAATATAGGAACATTGGAATATAGGAATATAGGAACATAGGAATATAGGAATATAGGAACATAGGAATATAGGAATATAGGGACATAGGAATATAGGAATATAGGAATATAGGAATATAGGAAGATAGGAACATAGGAATATAGGAATATAGGAACATAGGAATATAGGAATATAGGAATATAGGAACATAGGAATATAGGAATATAGGAACATAGGAATATAGGAACATTGGAATATAGGAATATAGGAATATAGGAACATTGGAATATAGGAATATAGGAATATAGGAATATAGGAACATTGGAATATAGGAATATAGGAATATAGGAACATAGGAATATAGGAATATAGGAATATAGGAACATAGGAATATAGGAATATAGGGACATAGGAATATAGGAACATTGGAATATAGGAATATAGGAACATAGGAATATAGGAATATAGGAATATAGGAACATTGGAATATAGGAATATAGGAATATAGGAATATAGGAACATTGGAATATAGGAATATAGGAATATAGGAATATAGGGACATAGGAATATAGGAATATAGGAATATAGGAACATAGGAATATAGGGACATAGGAATATAGGAATATAGGAATATAGGAACATTGGAATATAGGAATATAGGAACATTGGAATATAGGAATATAGGAATATAGGAATATAGGAACATTGGAATATAGGAATATAGGAACATTGGAATATAGGAACATAGGAATATAGGAATATAGGGATATAGGAATATAGGAATATAGGAACATAGGAATATAGGAATATAGGAATATAGGGATATAGGAACATAGGAATATAGGAATATAGGGACATAGGAATATAGGAAAATAGGAATATAGGAATATAGGGACTTTGGAATATAGGGACATTGGAATATAGGAATATAGGAATATCTGAATATAGGGATATAGGGATATAGGAATATAGGAATATAGGAATATAGGAACATTGGAATATAGGGACATTGGAATATAGGATTATAGGAATATAGGGACATTGGAATATAGGAATATAGGAATATAGGAATATAGGAACATTGGAATATAGGGACATTGGAATATAGGAATATTGGAATATAGGAACATTGGAATATAGGAATATAGGAATATAGGAATATAGGGACATTGGAATATAGGAATATAGGAATATAGGGACATTGGAATATAGGAACATAGGAATATAGGAATATAGGGACATTGGAATATAGGAATATAGGAATATTGGAACATAGGAATATAGGAATATAGGGACATAGGAATATAGGGACATAGGAATATAGGAACATAGGAACATAGGAATATAGGAATATGGGGACATAGGAATATAGGAATATAGGGACATAGGAATATAGGAACATAGGAATATAGGAACATTGGAATATAGGAATATAGGAACATAGGAATATAGGAATATAGGAATATAGGAACATTGGAATATAGGAATATAGGAATATAGGAATATAGGAACATTGGAATATAGGAATATAGGAATATAGGAACATAGGAATATAGGAATATAGGAACATAGGAATATAGGAATATAGGAATATAGGAACATAGGAATATAGGAATATAGGAACATAGGAATATAGGAACATTGGAATATAGGAATATAGGAACATAGGAATATAGGAATATAGGAACATTGGAATATAGGAATATAGGAACATTGGAATATAGGAATATAGGAATATAGGAATATAGGAACATTGGAATATAGGAATATAGGAACATTGGAATATAGGAATATAGGGATATAGGAACATAGGAATATAGGAATATAGGGATATAGGAATATAGGAATATAGGAACATAGGAATATAGGAATATAGGAATATAGGGATATAGGAACATAGGAATATAGGAATATAGGGACATAGGAATATAGGAAAATAGGAATATAGGAATATAGGGACTTTGGAATATAGGGATATTGGAATATAGGAATATAGGAATATAGGGATATAGGGATATAGGAATATAGGAATATAGGAACATTGGAATATAGGGACATTGGAATATAGGATTATAGGAATATAGGGACATTGGAATATAGGAATATAGGAATATAGGAATATAGGAACATTGGAATATAGGGACATTGGAATATAGGAATATTGGAATATAGGAACATTGGAATATAGGAATATAGGAATATAGGAATATAGGGACATTGGAATATAGGAATATAGGAATATAGGGACATTGGAATATAGGAACATAGGAATATAGGAATATAGGGACATTGGAATATAGGAATATAGGAATATTGGAACATAAGAATATAGGAATATGGGGACATAGGAATATAGGAATATAGGAATATAGGAACATAGGAATATAGGAATATAGGGACATAGGAACATAGGAATATAGGAACATAGGAATATAGGATTATAGGGACATAGGAATATAGGAATATTGGAATATAGGAATATTGGAACATAGGAATATAGGGACATAGGAATATAGGAATATAGGAATATAGGTAAATAGGAATATAGGAATATAGGAATATAGGAATATAGGGACATAGGAATATAGGAATATAGGAATATAGGGACATTGGAATATAGGAATATAGGAATATAGGAACATTGGAATATAGGGACATTGGAATATAGGAATATTGGAATATAGGAACATTGGAATATAGGAATATAGGAATATAGGGACATTGGAATATAGGAATATAGGAATATAGGGACATTGGAATATAGGAACATAGGAATATAGGAATATAGGAATATAGGGACATTGGAATATAGGAATATAGGAATATTGGAACATAGGAATATAGGAATATAGGAATATAGGGACATAGGAATATAGGGACATAGGAATATAGGAATATAGGGACATAGGAATATAGGAATATAGGAATATAGGAACATAGGAACATAGGAATATAGGAATATAGTGACATAGGAACATAGGAATATAGGAATATAGGGACATAGGAATATAGGAATATAGGAATATAGGAATATAGGAATATAGGAACATAGGAATATAGGAATATAGGGACATAGGAATATAGGAATATTGGAACATAGGAATATAGGAATATAGGAATATAGGGACATAGGAATATAGGGACATAGGAATATAAGAATATAGGAATATAGGAACATAGGAACATAGGAATATAGGAATATAGGGACATAGGAATATAGGAATATAGGAATATAGGAATATAGGGACATAGGAATATAGGATTATAGGAATATAGGGACATTGGAATATAGGAATATAGGAATATAGGAATATAGGAACATTGGAATATAGGGACATTGGAATATAGGAATATTGGAATATAGGAACATTGGAATATAGGAATATAGGAATATAGGGACATTGGAATATAGGAATATAGGAATATAGGGACATTGGAATATAGGAACATAGGAATATAGGAATATAGGAATATAGGAATATAGGGACATTGGAATATAGGAATATAGGAATATAGGGACATTTGAATATAGGAATATAGGAATATTGGAACATAGGAATATAGGAATATAGGAATATAGGGACATAGGAATATAGGAACATAGGAACATAGGAATATAGGAATATAGGGACATAGGAATATAGGAATATAGGGACATAGGAATATAGGAATATAGGAATATAGGAACATAGGAACATAGGAATATAGGAATATAGGGACATAGGAACATAGGAATATAGGAATATAGGGACATAGGAATATAGGAATATAGGAATATAGGAATATAGGAACATAGGAATATAGGAATATTGGAACATAGGAATATAGGGACATAGGAATATAGGGACATAGGAATATAGGGACATAGGAATATAGGAATATAGGAATATAGGAATATAGGGACATAGGAATATAGGAATATAGGAATATAGGGACATAGGAATATAGGAATATTGGAACATAGGAATATAGGAATATAGGAATATCGGGACATAGGAACATAGGAATATAGGAATATAGGGACATAGGAACATAGGAATATAGGAATATAGGGACATAGGAATATAGGAATATAGGAATATAGGAATATAGGGACATAGGAATATAGGAATATAGGGACATAGGAACATAGGAATATAGGAATATAGGGACATAGGAACATTGGAATATAGGAATATAGGAATATTGGAACATAGGAATATAGGAATATAGGAATATAGGGACATAGGAACATAGGAATATAGGAATATAGGGACATAGGAACATAGGAATATAGGAATATAGGGACATAGGAATATAGGAATATAGGGACATAGGAACATAGGAATATAGGAATATAGGGACATAGGAACATTGGAATATAGGAATATAGGAATATTGGAACATAGGAATATAGGAATATAGGAATATAGGGACATAGGAACATAGGAATATAGGAATATAGGGACATAGGAACATAGGAATATAGGAATATAGGGACGTAGGAATATAGGAATATAGGAATATAGGGACATAGGAATATAGGAATATTGGAACATAGGAACATAGGAATATAGGAATATAGGAATATTGGAACATAGGAATATAGGAATATAGGAATATAGGGACATAGGAATATAGGAATATAGGAACATTGGAATGTAGGAATATAGGAATATTGGAACATAGGAATATAGGAATATAGGAATATAGGGACATAGGAACATAGGAATATAGGAATATAGGGACATAGGAACATAGGAATATAGGAATATAGGGACATAGGGACATAGGAATATAGGAATATAGGAATATTGGAACATAGGAATATAGGAATATAGGAATATAGGAACATAGGAATATAGGAACATAGGAACATAGGAATATTGGAACATAGGAATATAGGAACATTGGAATATAGGAATATAGGAATATAGGGTCATAAGAATACAGGGACACAGGACAATAGGAACACAGGACCATCGGCACATAAGAACATTGGAAGAGAGAAACATCGGAACATTTGAACATACAAATACAGGAACAAAGAGGGAGGGAAGAGTAAGTCTAAGACTAGTGTTTTAAACTTAAATAAGGGCAATTGTGAGGGCATGAAGACAGAGCTGGCTAAAGTGAACTGGGAAATTAGGTTCAGGGATAGGTCAGTAGAGATGCAGTGGCTGACATTTAATCAGATATTTCATAACACTCAGCAAAGATACATTCCAGTGAGAAAGAAAGACTCTTGGGGAAGGACAGACCATCCGTGGCTAACTAAAGAAGTTAAAGATAGTATGAGATTGAAAGAAAAAGCATACAATTCCATGAAGATTAGTGCCAGGTCAGAAAATTGGACAGAATATAAAAAAACAGCAAAGAATGACGAAAAGAATAAGGAGGGAGAAATTAGAGAACGAGAGAAAGCGAGCTAGAAATATAAAAACAGATAGTCAGAGTTTCGACAGGTATTTAAAAAGGAAAAGAGTAAGTAAAGTGAGTGTTGGTCCTCCAGAGAGAGAGTCTGGGGAATTAATAATGGAGAATAAGGAAATGGCGGATGAATGGAACAGATATTTTGTGTCCGTCCTCACTGTAGAGGACACAAATATCCATGCTGACTCTCCCTGATTAAACCATGCCTTTCCAAGTGACAGTTTATCCTATCTCTCAGTATTGATTCTAATAGTTTGCCCACCACCGAGGTAAGACTGACCGGCCTATAATTGTTCGGCCTTTCCCTCGTACCCTTTTTAAACAATGGCACTACGTTTGCAGTCTTCCAGTCCTCTGGGACCTCCCCTGTATTTAGTGAGGATTGGAAAATGATCCTCAGAGCATCCGCTATTTCCTCCCTGGCTTCCTTCAATAGCCCAGGAAACAATCCATCCGGCCCTGGTGACTTATCAACTTTCAAGGACTCCAGTCCCTCCTTACATTGAAGTATATCCCCTTTAACCCCGTCAAATTCCTGTGCTGAACACTATTTAATCTTTGCTTCTTTTGCCTTTCTGAGTCGCTAACTACGTCACTAACTGCTTTTCTACTTCCCGTTTCCTGGTCTGAATTTGTCCTATCTGTACCTGCCCTTGGGTTCCCATCCCCCTGCCATACTAGTTTAAACCCTCCCCAACAGAACGAGCAAATGTCCCCGCGAGGATATTGGTCCCAGTTCTGCTTGGGTGCAACCCGTCCAGCTCGTACAGGTCCCACCTTTCCCAGAATCGGTCCCAATGCCTCAGAAATTTAAACGCCTCCCTCCTACACCATCTCTCAAGCCACGTATTCATCTGGTCTATTCTCCTATTTCTGCTCTCGCTAGCACGTGGCACTGGGAGTAATCCTGAGATTACTACCTTCGAGGTCCTGCTTTTTAATTTATTTCCTAACTCCCTGTATTCTGCTTGCAGGACCTCATCCCTTTTTTTGCCGATGTCGTTGGTACCGATATGGACCACGACTGCTGGCTGTTCACCCTCCCCCTTCAGAATGTCAGGAGGTTACAGCAGGGCACTGAGAAAATCTCAATGCAATCAGGCAGAGTCAACACGGCTTTGTGAAAGGGAAATCGTGCTTGATTAATTTATTGGAGTTCTTTGAGGAAGTAACAAGCAACATGGATAAAGGGGATCCTGAGGATTTTAAAAAATTTGTTCATGGGATGTGGGCATCACTGGCGAGGCCGGCATTTATTGCCCATCCCTAATTGCCCTTGAGAAGGTGGTGGTGAGCCGCCTTCTTGAACCACTGCAGTCCGTGTGGTGACGGTTCTCCCACAGTGCTGTTAGGAAGGGAGTTCCAGGATTTTAACCCAGTGACGATGAAGGAACGGCGATATATTTCCAAGTCGGGATGGTGTGTGATTTGGAGGGGAACGTGCAGGTGGTGTTGCTCCCATGTACCTGCTGCCCTTGTCCTTCTAGGTGGTAGAGATCGTGGGTTTGGGAGGTGCTGTTGAAGAAGCCTTGGCGAGTTGCTGCAGTGCATCCTGTGGATGGTACACACTGCAGCCACAGTGCGCCGGTGGTGAAGGGAGTGAATGTTTAGGGTGGTGGATGGGGTGCCAATCAAGCGGGCTGCTTTGTCCTGGATGGTGTCGAGCTTCTTGAGTGTTGTTGGAGCTGCACTCATCCAGGCAAGTGGAGAGTATTCCATCACACTCCTGACTTGTGCCTTGTAGATGGTGGAAAGGCTTTGGGGAGTCAGGGGGTGAGTCACTCGCCGCAGAATACCCAGTCTCTGACCTGCGCTTGTAGCCACAGTATTTATATGGCCGGTCCAGTTAAGTTTCTGGTCAATGGTGACCCCCAGGATGTTGATGGTGGGGGATTCGGCGATGGTAATGCCGTTGAATGTGAAGGGGAGGTGGTTAGACTCTCTCTTGTTGGAGATGGTCATTGCCTGGCACTTATCTGGCGCGAATGTTACTTGCCACTTATGAGCCCAAGCCTGGATGTTGTCCAGGTCTTGCTGCATGCGGGCTCGGACTGCTTCATTATTTGAGGGGTTGCGAATGGAACTGAACACTGTGCAATCATCAGCGAACATCCCCATTTCTGACCTTATGATGGAGGGAAGGTCATTGATGAAGCAGCTGAAGATGGTTGAGCCTTGGACACTGCCCTGAGGAACTCCTGCAGCAATGTCCTGGGGCTGAGATGATTGGCCTCCAACAACCACTACCATCTTCCTTTGTGCTAGGTATGACTCCAGCCACTGGAGAGTTTTCCCCCTGATTCCCATTGACTTCAATTTTACGAGGGCTCCTTGGTGCCACACTCGGTCAAATGCTGCCTTGATGTCAAGGGCAGTCACTCTCACCTCACCTCTGGAATTCAGCTCTTTTGTCCATGTTTGGACCAAGGCTGTAATGAGGTCTGGAGCCGAGTGGTCCTGGCGGAACCCAAACTGAGCATCGGTGAGCAGGTTATTGGTGAGTAAGTGCCGCTTGATAGCACTGTCGACGACACCTTCCATCACTTTGCTGATGATTGAGAGTAGACTGATGGGGCGGTAATTGGCCGGATTGGATTTGTCCTGCTTTTTGTGGACAGGACATACCTGGGCAATTTTCCACATTGTCGGGTGGATGCCAGTGTTGTAGCTGTACTGGAACAGCTTGGCTAGAGGCGCAGCTAGTTCTGTAGCACAAGTCTTCAGCACTACAGCTGGGATGTTGTCGGGGCCCATAGCCTTTGCTGTATCCAGTGCACTCAGCCGTTTCTTGATCTCACGTGGAGTAAATTGAATTGGCTGAAGACTGGCTTCTGTGATGGTGGGGATATCGGGAGGAGGCCGAGATGGATCATCCACTCGGCACTTCTGGCTGAAGATGGTTGCAAACGCTTCAGCCTTGTCTTTTGCACTCACGTGCTGGACTCCACCATCATTGAGGATGGGGATGTTGGCAGAGCCTCCTCCTCCCGTTAGTTGTTTAATTGTCCACCACCATTCACGACTGGATGTGGCAGGACTGCAGAGCTTTGATCTGATCCATTGATTGTGGAATCGCTTAGCTCTGTCGATAGCATGTTGCTTCCGCTGTTTAGCATGCATGTAGTCCTGAGTTGTAGCTTCACCAGGTTGGCACCTCATTTTTAGGTACGCCTGGTGCTGCTCCTGGCATGCTCTTCTACACTCCTCATTGAACCAGGGTTGATCCCCTGGCTTGTTGGTAATGGTAGAGTGAGGAATATGCCGGGCCATGAGGTTACAGATTGTGCTGGAATACAATTCTGCTGCTGCTGATGGCCCACAGCGCCTCATGGATGCCCAGTTTTGAGCTGCTAGATCTGTTCTGAATCTATCCCATTTAGCACAGTGGTAGTGCCACACAACACGTTGGATGGTGTCCTCAGTGCGAAGACGGGATTTCATCTCCACGGGGACTGTGCGGTGGTCACTCCTACCAATACTGTCATGGACAGATGCATTTGCGACAGGTAGATTGGTGAGGACGAGGTCAAGTAAGTTTTTCCCTCGTGTTGGTTCGCTCACCACCTGCCGCAGGCCCAGTCTGGCTGCTATGTCCTTCAGGACTCGGCCAGTAGTGGTGCTACCGAGCCACTCTTGGTGATGGACATTGAAGTCCCCCACCCAGAGTACATTCTGTGCCCTTGCTACCCTCAGTGCTTCCTCCAAGTGGTGCTCAACATGGAGGAGGACTGATTCATCAGCTGAGGGAGGACGGTAGGTGGTAATCAGCAGGAGGTTTCCTTGCCCATGTTTGACCTGATGCCATGAGATTTCATGGGATCCAGAGTCAATGTTGAGGACTCCCAGGGCCACTCCCTCCTGACTGTATATCACTGTACTGCCATCTCTGGTGGGTCTGTCCTGCCAGTGGGACAGGACATACCCAGGGATGGTGATGGAAGAGTCTGGGACGTTGGCTGAAAGGTATGATTCTGTGAGTATGGCTATGTCAGGCTGTTGCTTGACTAGTCTGTGGGACAGCTCTCCCAATTTTGGCACAAGTCCCCAGATGTTAGTGAGGAGAACTTTGCAGGGTCGACTGGGCTTGGTGTTTTGCCGTTGTCGTGTCCGGTGCCTTGTGGTCCGATGCTGGGTGGTCCGTCCGGTTTTATTCTTATTGTGACTTTTTTTAGCGAGATTTTACAACTGAGTGTCTTGCTGGGCCATTTCAGAGGGTGATTAAGAATCAACCACATTGCTGTGGGTCTGGAGTCACATCTTGGCCCAGACCGGGTAAGGACGGCAGGTTTCATCCCCTAAAGGGCATTCGTGAACCAGATGGGTTTTTACGACAATCCAGTAGTTTCATGGCCATCATTACTGATACTAGTATTTTAATTCCAGATTTTATTTCATTAATTAAATTAAAATTCCCCAGCTGCCGTGGCGAGATTTGAACTCACGGGGCTCGATATTACCAGGGTGGCGGGTTCGCGGCGGGGGGGGGGCGACTGGGCGCGTGGATAACGCGCCGGTGAAATCAGTCTGCCCCGCGCGCGATCGCAGCCTAATTGGATCCACTTACCTGGTCTTAGAATCATAGAATCATAGAAGTTACAACATGGAAACAGGCCCTTCGGCCCAACATGTCCATGTCGCCCAGTTTATACCACTAAGCTAGTCCCAATTGCCTGCACTTGGCCCATATCCCTCTATACCCATCTTACCCATGTAACTGTCCAAATGCTTTTTAAAAGACAAAATTGTACCCGCCTCTACTACTGCCTCTGGCAGCTCGTTCCAGACACTCACCACCCTTTGAGTGAAAAAATTGCCCCTCTGGACCCTTTTGTATCTCTCCCCTCTCACCTTAAATCTATGCCCCCTCGTTATAGACTCCCCTACCTTTGGGAAAAGATTTTGACTATCGACCTTATCTATGCCCCTCATTATTTTATAGACTTCTATAAGATCACCCCTTAACCTCCTACTCTCCAGGGAATAAAGTCCCAGTCTGTCTAACCTCTCCCTGTAAGTCAAACCATCAAGTCCCGGTAGCATCCTAGTAAATCTTTTCTGCACTCTTTCTAGTTTAATAATATCCTTTCTATAATAGGGTGACCAGAACTGTACACAGTACTCCAAGTGTGGCCTCACCAATGCCCTGTACAACTTCAACAAGACATCCCAACTCCTGCATTCAATGTTCTGACCAATGAAACCAAGCATGCTGAATGCCTTCTTCACCACCCTATCCACCTGTGATTCCACTTTCAAGGAGCTATGAATCTGTACTCCCAGATCTCTTTGTTCTATAACTCTCCCCAACGCCCTACCATTAACGGAGTAGGTCCTGGCCCGATTCGATCTACCAAAATGCATCACCTCACATTTATCTAAATTAAACTCCATCTGCCATTCATCGGCCCACTGGCCCAATTGATCAAGATCCCGTTGCAATCCTAGATAACCTTCTTCACTGTCCACAATGCCACCAATCTTGGTGTCATCTGCAAACTTACTAACCATGCCTCCTAAATTCTCATCCAAATCATTAATATAAATAACAAATAACAGCGGACCCAGCACCGATCCCTGAGGCACATCGCTGGACACAGGCATCCAGTTTGAAAAACAACCCTCTACAACCACCCTCTGTCTTCTGTCGTCAAGCCAATTTTGTATCCAATTGGCTACCTCACCTTGGATCCCATGAGATTTAACCTTATGTAACAACCTACCATGCGGTACCTTGTCAAATGCTTTGCTGAAGTCCATGTAGACCACGTCTACTGCACAGCCCTCATCTATCTTCTTGGTTACCCCTTCAAAAAACTCAATCAAATTCGTGAGACATGATTTTCCTCTCACAAAACCATGCTGACTGTTCCTAATCAGTCCCTGCCTCTCCAAATGCCTGTAGATTCTGTCCCTCAGAATACCCTCTAACAACTTACCCACTACAGATGTCAGGCTCACTGGTCTGTAGTTCCCAGGCTTTTCCCTGCCGCCCTTCTTAAACAAAGGCACAACATTTGCTACCCTCCAATCTTCAGGCACCTCACCTGTAGCGGTGGATGATTCAAATATCTTTGCTAGGGGACCCGCAATTTCCTCCCTAACCTCCCATAACGTCCTGGGATACATTTCATCAGGTCCCGGAGATTTATCTACCTTGATGCGCGTTAAGACTTCCAGCACCTCCCTCTCTGTAATATGTACACTCCTCAAGACATCACTATTTATTTCCCCAAGTTCCCTAACATCCATGCCTTTCTCAACCGTAAATACCGATGTGAAATATTCATTCAGGATCTCACCCATCTCTTGTGGTTCCGCACATAGATGACCTTGTTGATCCTTAAGAGGCCCTACTCTCTCCCTTGTTACCCTTTTGCCCTTTATGTATTTGTAGAAGCTCTTTGGATTCACCTTTGCCTGATCTGCCAAAGCAATCTCATATCCCCTTTTTGCCCTCCTGATTTCTCTCTTAACTCTACTCCGGCAATCTCTATACTCTTCAAGGGATCCACTTGATCCCAGCTGCCTATGCATGTCATATGCCTCCTTCTTATTTTTGACTAGTGCCTCAATCTCCCGAGTCATCCAAGGTTCCCTACTTCTACCAGCCTTGCCCTTCACTTTATAAGGAATGTGCTTACACTGAACCCTGGTTAACACACTTTTGAAAGCCTCCCACTTACCAGACGTCCCTTTGCCTGCCAACAGACTCTCCCAATCAACTTCTGAAAGTTCCTGTCTAATACCATCAAAATTGGCCTTTCCCCAATTTAGAATTTTAACTTTTGGGCCAGACCTATCCTTCTCCATAGCTATCTTAAAACTAATGGAATTATGATCACTGGTCCCAAAGTGATCCCTCACTAACACTTCTGTCACCTGCCCTTCCTTATTTCCCAAGAGGAGGTCAAGTTTTGCCCCCTCTCTAGTCGGGCCATCCACATACTGAATGAGAAATTCCTCCTGAATACACTCAACAAATTTCTCTCCATCCAAGTCCCTAATGCTATGGCTGTCCCAGTCAATGTTGGGAAAGTTAAAGTCCCCTACTATTACCACCCTATTGGGTTGCTCGCTGCTGAGCTGCGCGTCGGGCGGGCTGAGCATGCGCAGTAAGGTCTGTCAGCTGGACGAGCTCTATTTAAAGGGCCAGTCCTCCACTGACTGATGCTGCAACAAATCGGAAAAAATACAGCATGGAGCAGCCCAGGGGGAAGGCTGCTCCCAGGTTTAATGATGCCTCACTCCAGGTATCATTGGATGGGGTGAGGAGGAGGAGGGGGAGGACAGAGATCTTTCCCCCCCCCCCCCCCGCCCCAGCGGACGGGAGGAAGCGGCCTGCCTCTGCCACCAGGAAGGCCTGGCTCGAGGTGACAGAGGAGGTCACCTGCACCACCAACATATCGCCCACCTGCACACAGTGCAGGAGGCGCTCCAATGACCTCAGTAGGTCAGCCAAAGTGAGTACACTTACTCATTCCCCTACACTCCATCTGCCACATCACCGTCCCCACCCAACATCTCCTTCTGCACTGCCAACACTACTCTGTCACATCACCCCTCACACCCACTCAAACCTCATCCTCATCTTACCTGCCAGTACTCATCCCGCCACTACCACTCAACCCAATCCTCATACAATCTCATGGCTCTCTCTCAAACTCACCCTCTCATGCATCTCTTTCACGGTCAGCCTCACTCAACCTGCCACTACTTATGCTGCAGCCACAGGGCATGCATCAGATATGTGCAGTAGGCAGCGTAAGGCAAACGTGTCATGAGCATGAAGGGGATGCACAAGGGTGTTTGAGGGTTTGTCATGGTTTTTACTTATATTTAATTTCTGACCAACTCACATCACATATTATATTGGCACCACTACTGCCACGTCTTTGCGAATCTTGTCTGGTATGTGCAATAATGCCCTTTCCTGAGGATCACAATGAAGACCCACACCTGATGCCACCCATTGTGTCACTGCAGAGTGGGTGTAGGTGTATTTGCAGGGCTCTTTTGTGCAGACGACTGAGAGACGTCGGTGATGTCCCCGGTGGCACCCTGGAAGGATGCGGAGGAGAAGTTGTTGAGGGCAGTGGTGACTTTGACAGCGACAGGTAAGAAGATGGTGCTCGGGCCAGCCGGGAGCAGCTCGGCATGAAGGAGGCTGCAGATGTCCATGAATACATGTCGAGTGATTGAGCCTCCGTGTGCACTGCTGCTCAGAGAGGTCCAGGAAGCTGAGCCTCGGTCTGTGGACCCGATGGCGAGGGTAGTGCCCTCTGCGATGCATCTCTCTCTGCGGTTGCCCTCCCTCCTGCTGTGCAGGTGGATGTGTTGTGGAGCTCCACGTGTCAGAGGTAGACGGCGAGGCTGGTGATGCTGTTCGCCCTCCGAGGAGGTCATGACTGCAGCTACGGAGGCCCCCATCCGGATGATGAACATTTGAGGGGGTCCGCAAGGTAGGTACATGACTCTGGACCCTAGGGTAAGTGTGCAAGTTGGTGAATTTTGTTGTTAGGAGGAGGGTGGTGGAGGCCAAACTTTGTCCAAAGTGACAGAGTGGCCTCCTGCAATGAGTGAGGGTCTCCCCCCACACCTGTCAAATGGACCTTTGCAGCTGCCACAGGCTGACAGCTGCAACACGTCCATTTCAACTGGGAGTGTTTCCCCCAGTATGGGAAACAGTCCCAGTTGTTTCTAAAATCCCACCCCTCCTGAAATATCAGGTCAATCAGGTCTGTAAATGACCTGAAATACCAAGATAAATACCTTAAGTGGCACCCCGCTGGCTTTAATTGCTTGCGGGAGTCCCACCAGCGGGGGCTGTGCGCGCATGTCAGTGAGTCAGTGGGGAACCCGGAAATGGGCGGGCTGGAGTCGGGCTCCCGACCCAACCCGGGAATCCCCGATTTTCGTAGCCCCCCCGCCAGGAACGCACCTGATAGCGTGTGCTAATATCGGGCCCATGACTCAGGATTATTAGTCCAGGCCTCTGGATTACTAGTCCAGTAACATAACCACTATGCTACTGTACCCCTATCTGGTATATTTGGATTTCCAGAAAGCTTTTGACAAGGTGCCACATCAAAGGCTACTACACAAAATAAGAGCTCATGGTGTAGGGGGTAACACATTAGCATGGATAAAGGATTGGTCAGCTAACAGGAAACAGAGAGTCGGCATAAATGGGTCATTTTAAGGTTGTCAAGATGCAACGAGTGGAGTATCACAGGGATCAGTGCTTGGGCCTCAACTATTTACAATCTATACCAATGACTTGGATGAAGGGACCGAACGTATGGTTGTTAAATTTGCTGATGACACAAAGGTAGGTAGGAAAGTAAGTTGTGAAGAGGACATAAGGAATCTGCAAAGGGATATAGATAGGTTAAGTGAGTGGGCAAAAATTTGGCAGATGGAGTATAATGTGGGAAAATGTGAACTTGTCCACTTTGGCAGGAGGAATAGAAAAACAGAATATTATTTAAATGGAGAGAGATTGCAGAACTCTGAGGTACAGAGGGATCTGGGTGTCCTAGTACATGAATCACAAAAAGTTAGTTTGCAGGTACAGCAAGTGATTAGGAAGGCGAATGGAATGTTGCCATTTACTGCAAGGGGAATGGAATATAAAAGTCGAGATGTTTTGCTCCAGTTGTACAGGGCATTGGTGAGACCACATCGAGAATACTGTGTGCAGTTTTGGTCTCCTTATTTAAGAAAGGACATAATTGCTTTGGAGGCAGTTCAGAGAAGGTTCACTCGACTGATTCCTGGGTTGAGGGGGTTTTCTTATGAGGAAAGGTTGGACAAGTTGGGCCTGTACACACTGGAGTTTAGAAGAATGAGAGATGATCTTATTGAAACATATCAGATCCTGAGGAGACGAGAAGGGGTAGATGCTGAGGGGATGTTTCCCCTTGTGGGAGTGACTAGAACTCGGGGCCACTGTTTAAAAATAAGGGGTCTCCCATTTAAGATGGAGATGATGTGAAACTTTTTCTCTCAGAGGGTTGTGGGTCTGTGGAACTCCCTTCCCCAGAGAGCGGTGGAGGCAGGGTCACTGAATATTTTTAAGGCTGAGTTAGATCGATTCCTGATTAACAAGGGAGTCAAAGGTTATAGTAGGTAGATGGGAAAGTCATAGAGTCATAGAGTCATAGAGTTATACAGCACGGATAGAGGCCCTTCGGCCCATCGTGTCTGCACCGGCCATCAAGCCCTGTCTACTCTAATCCCATATTCCAGCATTTGGTCTGTAGCCTTGTATGCTATGGCATTTCAAGTGCTCATCCAAATGCTTCTTGAATGTTGTGAGGGTTCCTGCCTCCACAACCCTTTCAGGCAGTGAGTTCCAGACTCCAACCACCCTCTGGGTGAAAAAGTTCTTTCTCAAATCCCCTCTAAACCTCCCGCCTTTTACCTTGAATCTATGCCCCCTTGTTATAGAACCCTCAACGAAGGGAAAAAGCTCCTTAGTATCCATCCTATCTGTGCCCCTCATAATTTTGTACACCTCAATCATGTCCCCCCTCAGCCTCCTCTGCTCCAAGGAAAACAAACCCAATCTTCCCAGTCTCTCTTCATAGCTGAAGCGCTCCAGCCCTGGTAACATCCTGGTGAATCTCCTCTGCACCCTCTCCAAAGCGATCACATCCTTCCTGTAGTGTGGCGACCAGAACTGCACACAGTACTCCAGCTGTGGCCTAACCAGTGTTTTATACAGCTGGTTAGGCCACAGCTGTATGGGTTGAGGTCACAATCAGATCAGCCATGATCTTATCAAATGGCACAGCAGGCTCGAGGGGCCGAATGGCCTACTCCTGCTCTTAGTTCGTATGTTCGTATAGGACATAGGAACATTGGAACACAGGAACAAAGGAACGTAGGAACACAGTACCGAAAGAACACAGAAACAAAGGAACATAGGAACACAGTACCGAAAGAACACAGAAACATAGGAACATAGGAACATCATAGCATCGGAACATTGGAACATAGGACCATCGGAGCATACAAACACAGGACCATGGGAACACAGGAAAACATGAACATAAGACAAAGGAACATAGGAACTCAGGACCATGGGAACATAGGAACATTAGAACAAAGAAACATAAGAACACAGGAACAAAGGAACATAGGAAAATTTGAACATACGAACACAGGAACATAGGACATAGGAACAATGGAACAGAGGACCACAGGACCATAGAAACATCGGGCCATAGGAATATAGGAACATCGGGACATCGAAACGCAGAAACATAGGGCCATAGTAACAATGGAACATAGGGACATAGAAACAATGGAACATCGGGCCATAGTAACATTGGAACATAGGGACATAGAAACAATGGAACATCGGGCCATAGTAACATTGGAACATAGGGACATCGAAACGCAGAAACATAGGGCCATAGTAACATTGGAACATAGGGACATCGAAACAATGGAACATCGGGCCATAGTAACATTGGAACATCGGGACATCGAAACAATGGAACATCGGGCCATAGTAACATTGGAACATAGGGACATAGAAACAATGGAACATCGGGCCATAGTAACATTGGAACATCGGGACATCGAAACAATGGAACATCGGGCCATAGTAACATTGGAACATAGGGACATCGAAACAATGGAACATCGGGCCATAGTAACATTGGAACATCGGGACATCGAAACAATGGAACATAGGGACATAGTAACATTGGAACATCGGGACATCGAAACAATGGAACATAGGGACATAGTAACATTGGAACATAGGGACATCGAAACATTGGAACATAGGGACATAGTAACATTGGAACATAGGGACATCGAAACAATGGAACATCGGGCCATAGTAACATTGGAACATAGGGACATCGAAACAATGGAACATCGGGCCATAGTAACATTGGAACATAGGGACATAGAAACAATGGAACATAGGGACATAGTAACATTGGAACATAGGGACATAGAAACAATGGAACATAGGGACATAGTAACATTGGAACATCGGGACATCGAAACAATGGAACATAGGGACATAGTAACATTGGAACATAGGGACATCGAAACGCAGAAACATCGGGCCATAGTAACATTGGAACATAGGGACATAGAAACGCAGAAACATCGGGACATAGTAACATTGGAACATAGGGACATCGAAACAATGGAACATAGGGCCATAGTAACATTGGAACATAGGGACATCGAAACAATGGAACATAGGGCCATAGTAACATTGGAACATAGGGACATCAAAACGCAGAAACATAGGGCCATAGTAACATTGGAACATAGGGACATAGAAACGCAGAAACATCGGGCCATAGTAACATTGGAACATAGGGACATAGAAACAATGGAACATAGGGACATAGTAACATTGGAACATCGGGACATCGAAACGCAGAAACATCGGGCCATAGTAACATTGGAACATCGGGACATCGAAACAATGGAACATAGGGACATCGAAACGCAGAAACATCGGGCCATAGTAACATTGGAACATAGGGACATCGAAACAATGGAACATCGGGCCATAGTAACATTGGAACATCGGGACATCGAAACAATGGTACATAGGGACATAGTAACATTGGAACATAGGGACATCGAAACGCAGAAACATCGGGCCATAGTAACATTGGAACATAGGGACATCGAAACAATGGAACATAGGGCCATAGTAACATTGGAACATCGGGACATCGAAACGCAGAAACATCGGGCCATAGTAACATTGGAACATAGGGACATAGAAACATTGGAACATCGGGACATAGTAACATTGGAACATAGGGACATAGAAACAATGGAACATAGGGCCATAGTAACATTGGAACATCGGGACATCGAAACAATGGAACATAGGGCCATAGTAACATTGGAACATAGGGACATCGAAACGCAGAAACATCGGGCCATAGTAACATTGGAACATAGGGACATAGAAACAATGGAACATAGGGCCATAGTAACATTGGAACATAGGGACATCGAAACGCAGAAACATCGGGCCATAGTAACATTGGAACATCGGGACATCGAAACAATGGAACATAGGGACATAGTAACATTGGAACATAGGGACATCGAAACAATGGAACATAGGGCCATAGTAACATTGGAACATAGGGACATCGAAACAATGGAACATCGGGCCATAGTAACATTGGAACATAGGGACATAGAAACAATGGAACATCGGGCCATAGTAACATTGGAACATAGGGACATAGAAACAATGGAACATCGGGCCATAGTAACATTGGAACATAGGGACATCGAAACAATGGAACATCGGGCCATAGTAACATTGGAACATAGGGACATAGAAACAATGGAACATCGGGCCATAGTAACATTGGAACATAGGGACATCGAAACAATGGAACATCGGGCCATAGTAACATTGGAACATAGGGACATAGAAACAATGGAACATCGGGACATAGTAACATTGGAACATAGGGACATTGAAACAATGGAACATAGGGACATAGTAACATTGGAACATAGGGACATCGAAACGCAGAAACATCGGGCCATAGTAACATTGGAACATAGGGACATCGAAACAATGGAACATCGGGCCATAGTAACATTGGAACATAGGGACATTGAAACAATGGAACATAGGGACATAGTAACATTGGAACATAGGGACATCGAAACGCAGAAACATCGGGCCATAGTAACATTGGAACATAGGGACATCGAAACAATGGAACATCGGGCCATAGTAACATTGGAACATAGGGACATAGAAACAATGGAACATAGGGACATCGAAACGCAGAAACATCGGGCCATAGTAACATTGGAACATAGGGACATCGAAACAATGGAACATAGGGCCAGAGTAACATTGGAACATAGGGCCATAGAAACAATGGAACATAGGGCCATAGTAACATTGGAACATCGGGACATCGAAACGCAGAAACATCGGGCCATAGTAACATTGGAACATAGGGACATCGAAACAATGGAACATCGGGCCATAGTAACATTGGAACATCGGGACATCGAAACAATGGAACATAGGGACATAGTAACATTGGAACATAGGGACATCGAAACAATGGAACATAGGGCCATAGTAACATTGGAACATCGGGACATCGAAACAATGGAACATAGGGCCATAGTAACATTGGAACATCGGGACATCGAAACGCAGAAACATCGGGCCATAGTAACATTGGAACATAGGGACATCGAAACAATGGAACATCGGGCCATAGTAACATTGGAACATCGGGACATCGAAACAATGGAACATAGGGACATAGTAACATTGGAACATAGGGACATCGAAACAATGGAACATAGGGCCATAGTAACATTGGAACATCGGGACATCGAAACGCAGAAACATCGGGCCATAGTAACATTGGAACATAGGGACATCGAAACAATGGAACATCGGGCCATAGTAACATTGGAACATCGGGACATCGAAACAATGGAACATAGGGACATAGTAACATTGGAACATAGGGACATCGAAACAATGGAACATAGGGCCATAGTAACATTGGAACATCGGGACATCGAAACAATGGAACATAGGGCCATAGTAACATTGGAACATCGGGACATCGAAACGCAGAAACATCGGGCCATAGTAACATTGGAACATCGGGACATCGAAACAATGGAACATCGGGCCATAGTAACATTGGAACATAGGGACATCGAAACAATGGAACATCGGGCCATAGTAACATTGGAACATAGGGACATCGAAACAATGGAACATCGGGCCATAGTAACATTGGAACATCGGGACATCGAAACAATGGAACATAGGGCCATAGTAACATTGGAACATCGGGACATCGAAACGCAGAAACATCGGGCCATAGTAACATTGGAACATAGGGACATCGAAACAATGGAACATAGGGCCATAGTAACATTGGAACATCGGGACATCGAAACAATGGAACATCGGGCCATAGTAACATTGGAACATAGGGACATCGAAACGCAGAAACATCGGGCCATAGTAACATTGGAACATCGGGACATCGAAACAATGGAACATAGGGCCATAGTAACATTGGAACATCGGGACATCGAAACAATGGAACATAGGGCCATAGTAACATTGGAACATCGGGACATCGAAACGCAGAAACATCGGGCCATAGTAACATTGGAACATAGGGACATCGAAACAATGGAACATAGGGCCATAGTAACATTGGAACATCGGGACATCGAAACAATGGAACATCGGGCCATAGTAACATTGGAACATAGGGACATCGAAACAATGGAACATCGGGCCATAGTAACATTGGAACATAGGGACATCGAAACAATGGAACATCGGGCCATAGTAACATTGGAACATAGGGACATAGAAACAATGGAACATAGGGCCATAGTAACATTGGAACATCGGGACATCGAAACGCAGAAACATCGGGCCATAGTAACATTGGAACATAGGGACATCGAAACAATGGAACATAGGGACATAGTAACATTGGAACATAGGGACATAGAAACAATGGAACATAGGGACATAGTAACATTGGAACATCGGGACATCGAAACGCAGAAACATCGGGCCATAGTAACATTGGAACATAGGGACATCGAAACAATGGAACATAGGGCCATAGTAACATTGGAACATAGGGACATCGAAACAATGGAACATAGGGCCATAGTAACATTGGAACATAGGGACATCAAAACGCAGAAACATAGGGCCATAGTAACATTGGAACATCGGGACATCGAAACAATGGAACATCGGGCCATAGTAACATTGGAACATAGGGACATCAAAACGCAGAAACATCGGGCCATAGTAACATTGGAACATCGGGACATCGAAACAATGGAACATCGGGCCATAGTAACATTGGAACATAGGGACATAGAAACGCAGAAACATCGGGCCATAGTAACATTGGAACATAGGGACATAGAAACAATGGAACATAGGGACATAGTAACATTGGAACATCGGGACATCGAAACGCAGAAACATAGGGCCATAGTAACATTGGAACATCGGGACATCGAAACAATGGAACATAGGGACATCGAAACGCAGAAACATCGGGCCATAGTAACATTGGAACATAGGGACATCGAAACAATGGAACATAGGGCCAGAGTAACATTGGAACATAGGGACATCGAAACAATGGAACATCGGGCCATAGTAACATTGGAACATCGGGACATCGAAACGCAGAAACATCGGGCCATAGTAACATTGGAACATAGGGACATAGAAACATTGGAACATAGGGACATAGTAACATTGGAACATAGGGACATAGAAACAATGGAACATAGGGCCATAGTAACATTGGAACATCGGGACATCGAAACAATGGAACATAGGGCCATAGTAACATTGGAACATAGGGACATCGAAACGCAGAAACATCGGGCCATAGTAACATTGGAACATAGGGACATAGAAACAATGGAACATAGGGCCATAGTAACATTGGAACATCGGGACATCGAAACAATGGAACATAGGGACATAGTAACATTGGAACATAGGGACATAGAAACAATGGAACATCGGGCCATAGTAACATTGGAACATAGGGACATAGAAACAATGGAACATCGGGCCATAGTAACATTGGAACATAGGGACATCGAAACAATGGAACATCGGGCCATAGTAACATTGGAACATAGGGACATCGAAACAATGGAACATCGGGCCATAGTAACATTGGAACATAGGGACATAGAAACAATGGAACATAGGGACATAGTAACATTGGAACATAGGGACATTGAAACAATGGAACATAGGGACATAGTAACATTGGAACATAGGGACATCGAAACGCAGAAACATCGGGCCATAGTAACATTGGAACATAGGGACATCGAAACAATGGAACATCGGGCCATAGTAACATTGGAACATAGGGACATTGAAACAATGGAACATAGGGACATAGTAACATTGGAACATAGGGACATCGAAACGCAGAAACATCGGGCCATAGTAACATTGGAACATAGGGACATCGAAACAATGGAACATCGGGCCATAGTAACATTGGAACATAGGGACATAGAAACAATGGAACATAGGGACATCGAAACGCAGAAACATCGGGCCATAGTAACATTGGAACATAGGGACATCGAAACGCAGAAACATCGGGCCATAGTAACATTGGAACATAGGGACATCGAAACAATGGAACATAGGGCCATAGTAACATTGGAACATCGGGACATCGAAACAATGGAACATAGGGACATAGTAACATTGGAACATCGGGACATCGAAACGCAGAAACATCGGGCCATAGTAACATTGGAACATAGGGACATCGAAACAATGGAACATAGGGCCATAGTAACATTGGAACATCGGGACATCGAAACAATGGAACATAGGGCCAGAGTAACATTGGAACATAGGGCCATAGAAACAATGGAACATAGGGCCATAGTAACATTGGAACATCGGGACATCGAAACGCAGAAACATCGGGCCATAGTAACATTGGAACATAGGGACATCGAAACAATGGAACATAGGGCCATAGTAACATTGGAACATCGGGACATCGAAACAATGGAACATAGGGACATAGTAACATTGGAACATCGGGACATCGAAACGCAGAAACATCGGGCCATAGTAACATTGGAACATAGGGCCATAGTAACATTGGAACATAGGGACATCGAAACAATGGAACATAGGGCCATAGTAACATTGGAACATAGGGACATCGAAACAATGGAACATAGGGCCATAGTAACATTGGAACATCGGGACATCGAAACAATGGAACATAGGGACATAGTAACATTGGAACATAGGGACATCGAAACAATGGAACATCGGGCCATAGTAACATTGGAACATAGGGACATCGAAACAATGGAACATCGGGCCATAGTAACATTGGAACATAGGGACATAGAAACAATGGAACATAGGGACATAGTAACATTGGAACATAGGGACATTGAAACAATGGAACATAGGGACATAGTAACATTGGAACATAGGGACATCGAAACGCAGAAACATCGGGCCATAGTAACATTGGAACATAGGGACATCGAAACGCAGAAACATCGGGCCATAGTAACATTGGAACATAGGGACATCGAAACAATGGAACATCGGGCCATAGTAACATTGGAACATCGGGACATCGAAACAATGGAACATCGGGCCATAGTAACATTGGAACATCGGGACATCGAAACGCAGAAACATCGGGCCATAGTAACATTGGAACATAGGGACATCGAAACGCAGAAACATCGGGCCATAGTAACATTGGAACATAGGGCCATAGAAACAATGGAACATAGGGCCATAGTAACATTGGAACATCGGGACATCGAAACAATGGAACATAGGGCCATAGTAACATTGGAACATCGGGACATCGAAACAATGGAACATAGGGCCATAGTAACATTGGAACATCGGGACATCGAAACAATGGAACATAGGGCCATAGTAACATTGGAACATTGGGACATCGAAACAATGGAACATAGGGCCATAGTAACATTGGAACATAGGGACATCGAAACGCAGAAACATCGGGCCATAGTAACATTGGAACATCGGGACATCGAAACAATGGAACATAGGGCCATAGTAACATTGGAACATTGGGACATCGAAACAATGGAACATAGGGACATAGTAACATTGGAACATAGGGACATCGAAACGCAGAAACATCGGGACATAGTAACATTGGAACATAGGGACATCGAAACAATGGAACATAGGGCCATAGTAACATTGGAACATCGGGACATCGAAACAATGGAACATAGGGCCATAGTAACATTGGAACATCGGGACATCGAAACAATGGAACATAGGGCCATAGTAACATTGGAACATAGGGACATTGAAACGCAGAAACATCGGGCCATAGTAACATTGGAACATAGGGACATCGAAACAATGGAACATAGGGCCATAGTAACATTGGAACATAGGGACATCGAAACAATGGAACATAGGGCCATAGTAACATTGGAACATAGGGACATCGAAACGCAGAAACATAGGGCCATAGTAACATTGGAACATAGGGACATCGAAACGCAGAAACATCGGGACATAGTAACATTGGAACATAGGGACATCGAAACAATGGAACATAGGGCCATAGTAACATTGGAACATCGGGACATCGAAACGCAGAAACATCGGGCCATAGTAACATTGGAACATCGGGACATAGAAACGCAGAAACATCGGGCCATAGTAACATTGGAACATAGGGACATCGAAACAATGGAACATAGGGCCATAGTAACATTGGAACATCGGGACATCGAAACGCAGAAACATAGGGCCATAGTAACATTGGAACATAGGGCCATAGTAACATTGGAACATCGGGACATCGAAACAATGGAACATCGGGCCATAGTAACATTGGAACATAGGGACAGAGAAACAATGGAACATCGGGCCATAGTAACATTGGAACATCGGGACATCGAAACAATGGAACATAGGGACATAGTAACATTGGAACATCGGGACATCGAAACAATGGAACATAGGGCCATAGTAACATTGGAACATAGGGACATCGAAACGCAGAAACATCGGGACATAGTAACATTGGAACATAGGGACATCGAAACAATGGAACATAGGGCCATAGTAACATTGGAACATCGGGACATCGAAACAATGGAACATAGGGCCATAGTAACATTGGAACATCGGGACATCGAAACGCAGAAACATCGGGACATAGTAACATTGGAACATAGGGACATCGAAACAATGGAACATAGGGCCATAGTAACATTGGAACATCGGGACATCGAAACAATGGAACATAGGGCCATAGTAACATTGGAACATAGGGACATAGAAACGCAGAAACATCGGGACATAGTAACATTGGAACATAGGGACATCGAAACAATGGAACATCGGGCCATAGTAACATTGGAACATAGGGACATAGAAACAATGGAACATAGGGACATAGTAACATTGGAACATAGGGACATAGAAACAATGGAACATCGGGACATAGTAACATTGGAACATAGGGACATCGAAACGCAGAAACATAGGGCCATAGTAACATTGGAACATAGGGCCATAGTAACATTGGAACATCGGGACATCGAAACAATGGAACATCGGGCCATAGTAACATTGGAACATAGGGACATCGAAACGCAGAAACATCGGGCCATAGTAACATTGGAACATAGGGACATAGAAACAATGGAACATAGGGCCATAGTAACATTGGAACATAGGGCCATAGTAACATTGGAACATAGGGACATAGTAACATTGGAACATAGGGCCATAGTAACATTGGAACATCGGGACATCGAAACGCAGAAATATCGGGCCATAGTAACATTGGAACATAGGGATATAGTAACATTGGAACATAGGGCCATAGTAACATTGGAACATAGGGACATCGAAACGCAGAAACATCGGGCCATAGTAACATTGGAACATAGGGACATAGTAACATTGGAACTTAGGGCCATAGTAACATTGGAACATCGGGCCATAGTAACATTGGAACATAGGGACATAGTAACATTGGAACATCGGGCCATAGTAACATTGGAACATAGGGACATCGAAACGCAGAAACATCGGGCCATAGTAACATTGGAACATAGGGACATAGTAACATTGGAACATCGGGCCATAGTAACATTGGAACATCGGGCCATAGTAACATTGGAACATAGGGACATAGTAACATTGGAACATAGGGACAGAGAAACAATGGAACATCGGGCCATAGTAACATTGGAACATCGGGACATCGAAACGCAGAAACATAGGGCCATAGTAACATTGGAACATAGGGACATCGAAACAATGGAACATAGGGCCAGAGTAACATTGGAACATCGGGACATCGAAACAATGGAACATAGGGCCATAGTAACATTGGAACATAGGGACATCGAAACGCAGAAACATCGGGCCATAGTAACATTGGAACATAGGGACATCGAAACGCAGAAACATCGGGCCATAGTAACATTGGAACATCGGGACATAGTAACATTGGAACATAGGGCCATAGTAACATTGGAACATAGGGACATCGAAACGCAGAAACATCGGGCCATAGTAACATTGGAACATAGGGACATAGAAACAATGGAACATAGGGCCATAGTAACATTGGAACATCGGGACATCGAAACAATGGAACATAGGGACATAGTAACATTGGAACATCGGGACATCGAAACAATGGAACATAGGGACATAGTAACATTGGAACATCGGGACATCGAAACAATGGAACATAGGGACATAGTAACATTGGAACATCGGGACATCGAAACAATGGAACATAGGGACATAGTAACATTGGAACATCGGGACATCGAAACAATGGAACATAGGGCCATAGTAACATTGGAACATAGGGACATCGAAACGCAGAAACATCGGGCCATAGTAACATTGGAACATAGGGACATCGAAACGCAGAAACATAGGGCCATAGTAACATTGGAACATCGGGACATAGAAACGCAGAAACATCGGGCCATAGTAACATTGGAACATCGGGACATCGAAACAATGGAACATAGGGCCATAGTAACATTGGAACATAGGGACATCGAAACGCAGAAACATCGGGCCATAGTAACATTGGAACATAGGGACATCGAAACAATGGAACATAGGGCCATAGTAACATTGGAACATAGGGACATCGAAACAATGGAACATAGGGCCATAGTAACATTGGACATAGGGACATCGAAACAATGGAACATCGGGCCATAGTAACATTGGAACATAGGGACATCGAAACAATGGAACATCGGGCCATAGTAACATTGGAACATAGGGACATCGAAACAATGGAACATAGGGCCATAGTAACATTGGAACATAGGGACATCGAAACAATGGAACATAGGGCCATAGTAACATTGGAACATAGGGACATCGAAACAATGGAACATCGGGCCATAGTAACATTGGAACATAGGGACATCGAAACGCAGAAACATCGGGCCATAGTAACATTGGAACATAGGGACATCGAAACAATGGAACATCGGGCCATAGTAACATTGGAACATAGGGACATCGAAACAATGGAACATCGGGCCATAGTAACATTGGAACATAGGGACATCGAAACAATGGAACATGGGGCCATAGTAACATTGGAACATAGGGACATCGAAACAATGGAACATCGGGCCATAGTAACATTGGAACATCGGGACATCGAAACAATGGAACATAGGGCCATAGTAACATTGGACATAGGGACATCGAAACAATGGAACATCGGGCCATAGTAACATTGGAACATAGGGACATCGAAACAATGGAACATCGGGACATAGTAACATTGGAACATCGGGACATCGAAACAATGGAACATAGGGCCATAGTAACATTGGACATAGGGACATCGAAACAATGGAACATCGGGCCATAGTAACATTGGAACATAGGGACATCGAAACAATGGAACATAGGGACATAGTAACATTGGAACATAGGGACATCGAAACAATGGAACATCGGGCCATAGTAACATTGGAACATCGGGACATCGAAACAATGGAACATAGGGCCATAGTAACATTGGACATAGGGACATCGAAACAATGGAACATCGGGCCATAGTAACATTGGAACATAGGGACATCGAAACGCAGAAACATCGGGCCATAGTAACATTGGAACATCGGGCCATAGTAACATTGGAACATAGGGACATCGAAACAATGGAACATAGGGCCATAGTAACATTGGAACATCGGGACATCGAAACAATGGAACATAGGGCCATAGTAACATTGGAACATAGGGACATCGAAACGCAGAAACATCGGGCCATAGTAACATTGGAACATAGGGACATCGAAACGCAGAAACATAGGGCCATAGTAACATTGGAACATCGGGACATAGAAACGCAGAAACATCGGGCCATAGTAACATTGGAACATCGGGACATCGAAACATTGGAACATAGGGACATAGTAACATTGGAACATAGGGCCATAGTAACATTGGAACATCGGGCCATAGTAACATTGGAACATAGGGACATAGTAACATTGGAACATCGGGCCATAGTAACATTGGAACATAGGGACATCGAAACGCAGAAACATCGGGCCATAGTAACATTGGAACATAGGGACATCGAAACAATGGAACATAGGGCCATAGTAACATTGGACATAGGGACATCGAAACAATGGAACATCGGGCCATAGTAACATTGGAACATCGGGACATCGAAATGCAGAAACATCGGGCCATAGTAACATTGGAACATCGGGCCATAGTAACATTGGAACATAGGGACATCGAAACAATGGAACATAGGGCCATAGTAACATTGGAACATAGGGACATCGAAACAATGGAACATCGGGCCATAGTAACATTGGAACATCGGGACATCGAAACGCAGAAACATCGGGCCATAGTAACATTGGAACATCGGGCCATAGTAACATTGGAACATAGGGCCATAGTAACATTGGAACATAGGGACATCGAAACAATGGAACATAGGGCCATAGTAACATTGGAACATAGGGACATCGAAACAATGGAACATAGGGCCATAGTAACATTGGAACATAGGGACATCGAAACAATGGAACATAGGGCCATAGTAACATTGGAACATAGGGACATCGAAACAATGGAACATCGGGCCATAGTAACATTGGAACATCGGGACATCGAAACAATGGAACATCGGGCCATAGTAACATTGGAACATCGGGACATCGAAACAATGGAACATAGGGCCATAGTAACATTGGAACATCGGGACATCGAAACGCAGAAACATCGGGCCATAGTAACATTGGAACATCGGGACATCGAAACAATGGAACATAGGGCCATAGTAACATTGGAACATAGGGACATCGAAACGCAGAAACATCGGGCCATAGTAACATTGGAACATAGGGACATAGAAACAATGGAACATCGGGCCATAGTAACATTGGAACATCGGGACATCGAAACAATGGAACATAGGGCCATAGTAACATTGGAACATCGGGCCATAGAAACGCAGAAACATCGGGCCATAGTAACATTGGAACATCGGGACATCGAAACAATGGAACATCGGGCCATAGTAACATTGGAACATAGGGACATAGAAACGCAGAAACATCGGGCCATAGTAACATTGGAACATAGGGACATCGAAACAATGGAACATAGGGCCATAGTAACATTGGAACATAGGGCCATAGAAACGCAGAAACATCGGGCCATAGTAACATTGGAACATAGGGACATCGAAACAATGGAACATAGGGACATAGTAACATTGGAACATAGGGACATCGAAACAATGGAACATAGGGCCATAGTAACATTGGAACATAGGGACATCGAAACGCAGAAACATCGGGCCATAGTAACATTGGAACATCGGGCCATAGTAACATTGGAACATAGGGACATCGAAACAATGGAACATAGGGCCATAGTAACATTGGAACATCGGGACATCGAAACGCAGAAACATCGGGCCATAGTAACATTGGAACATCGGGACATCGAAACAATGGAACATAGGGCCATAGTAACATTGGAACATAGGGACATAGAAACAATGGAACATAGGGCCATAGAAACGCAGAAACATCGGGCCATAGTAACATTGGAACATAGGGACATCGAAACAATGGAACATAGGGCCATAGTAACATTGGAACATAGGGACATCGAAACGCAGAAACATCGGGCCATAGTAACATTGGAACATAGGGACATAGAAACAATGGAACATAGGGCCATAGTAACATTGGAACATCGGGCCATAGTAACATTGGAACATAGGGACATCGAAACGCAGAAACATATGGCCATAGTAACATTGGAACATAGGGACATAGAAACAATGGAACATAGGGCCATAGTAACATTGGAACATAGGGACATCGAAACGCAGAAACATCGGGCCATAGTAACATTGGAACATAGGGACATAGAAACAATGGAACATAGGGCCATAGTAACATTGGAACATAGGGACATCGAAACGCAGAAACATAGGGCCATAGTAACATTGGAACATAGGGACATCGAAACGCAGAAACATAGGGCCATAGTAACATTGGAACATAGGGACACCAGGACAGAGGAACATGGGAACATAGGATCATAGGAGCATAGGATATGAGAACACAGGAACACAGGGCCATAGTAACATAGGAACATGGGAACATAGGAGCAAAGGAACATAAGAACATAGGAACACAGGACCACATGAACACACAACAATTGGAACATAGTAGCCCAGGAACACAGGACCACAGGTTCTTTTGCCAATTACCTTAAATCTGTGTTCTCTGGTTAACGACCCTCCCACCACTGGAAACAGTTTCTCTCTATCTACTCGACAAAAACCCTTCATGATTTTGAACACCTCGATTAAATCTCCCCTTAACCTTCTCTGTTCCAGGAAGAACAATCCCAGCTTCTCCAGTCTCTCCACATAACTGAAGTCCCTCATCCCTGGTCCCATTCACTCCACTAAATGCATCTATTGCATAAATGGTTGTAATAATTGGACGTTCTGATGAGGGCCGGTTACGGGGGACCAATGTCCTGCGCCCCAAGAATGCCCGAAAGTCATCTGACCCAATATTGGGTCGGGCCCTTTCTCAGGCGTGTGGGGTGACTGCCTAAAACAGGCTTCAGGCCCCTTGCATATGTTAATGAGGTGCCTAACGTCTCTATCAGGACCCCCTCAGGGAAATTGGACTGCCCCGAGAGAAGCCTGCGCCATGCCTGCTCCCCCTCAGTGTTTTCCACGAGTAGATGAGGCCCCGTGATCGGCCCCCCCAACAGGGAGTGACCTTCGACCTGCGATCGCCCCCCTCACTTACTGGGGCGGACCTTCGATCGGCCCACCTCCTTGGGACTGACCTTTGACCCACTGCCTGTGGAGGTACGACAGGCCCCGGCAGCACCCCCAATAATATTAATTGGGCCCGACTCCCATTCAAGGCCCAAGGACCAGCCTCAGGAAACTTCCACTCCAGCCCCTGGTTACATTGTGTGTGGTCCGAGCTCTCTGTCACTCATTACCCGCTCCCCTCATTCTTTTATTGTTGTCCTAATCAATAATATCTTCACATTCACCCTGGTGGTTTCCTTTGTGATTTTAAACACTGGGATTTTTCCATTTTTCCAATCATTCCCCAATGTTAAGAGACTCGATTCAGAATCTCCTCACAGATCAACGATCCAAAGGCTTATCATCCATTCCTTCTTTCAGTTCTTTCCGCCTTTTTCTGAGTGCAGCAATCAAGACTGAACAGAATTTTATGCCTAATTCAGTGTAATCCTTGGAACTATTTTGTACTGCTAAAAAAATTCTGTTTGACCTCACAATCTCTGCCAAGTGCTCCCCGTATCCTGACTCACACCAATTCCCGTTCACCCGTCACTGCTGAGCTCGCTGACCAACACTGGCCAACAACGCCTTGATTTAAAAATTCTCATCCTTGTTTTCAAATCCATCCATGGCCTCGTCCCCCTCCCCATCTCTGTAACCTCCTCCAGCCCTACACCCCTCCCCATCTCTGTAACCTCCTCCAGCCCTACACCCCTCCCTATCTCTGTAACCCCCTCCAGCCCCACACCCCTCCCTATCTCTGTAACCCCCTCCAGTCCTGCACCCCTCCCTATCTCTGTAACCTCCTCCAGTCCTGCACCCCTCCCTATCTCTGTAACCTCCTCCAGCCCCACACCCCTCCCTATCTCTGTAACCCCCTCCAGCCCCACACCCCTCCCTATCTCTGTAACCCCATCCAGCCCTACACCCCTCCCTATCTCTGTAACCCCCTCCAGCCCCACACCCCTCCCTATCTCTGTAACCCCCTCCAGCCCTACACCCCTCCGAGATCTCTGCGTTCCTCCAATTCCGGCCTCTTGTCCATCCCCGATTTTAATCGCTCCACCATTGGCGGCCGTGCCTTCAGCTGCCTGGGCCCTAAGCTCTGGAGATCCCTCCATAAACCTCTCCCCCTCTCCCCCTCTCTCTCCCCCTCTCCCCCTCTCTCTCCCCCTCTCCCCCTCTCTCTCCCCCTCTCTCTCCTCCTTTAAGACACTCCTTAAAACCTACCACTTCGACTGAGCTTTTGATCACATCCTCATGTTTCCTTATTGGGCAAGGTGTCAAATTTTGTTTGATAATCGCTCCTGTGAAGGCCCCTGGGAGGTTTGACTCGGTTAAAGACTCTGTGTAAATGCAAGCTGTTGTTGCTGGTAATATTTTCGAAGTGTGAGATGAAATGGTTGAAATCCCGTTCTTCATCTGAACTGGCCTTGATTATTTTACAGTGTTGGCCGCTTTGGTCTCGATCACATCCCTTATCCTCAATCTAGAGCTTCTGGGTATCATTCCAGTAAACCTACGCTGCACTCCCTCCAAGGCCAATATGTCCTTCCGAAGGTGCGGTGCCCAGAACTGCTCACAGTACTCCAGGTGCGGTCTAACCAGGGTTTTGTATAGCTGCAGCATAACTTCTGCCCCCTTGTACACTCGTCCTCTAGATATAAAGGCCAGCATTCCATTAGCCTTATTGATTATTTTCTGCACCTGTTCCTGACACTTCAATGATCTGTGTACCTGAACCCCTAAGTCCCTTTGGACATCCACTGTTTTTAACTTTTTACCATTTAGAAAGTATCCTGTTCTATCCTTTTTTGATCCAAAGTGGATGACCTCACATTTGTCTACATTGAATTCCATTTGCCACAGTTTTGCCCATTCACCTAATCTATCAATATCCCTTTGTAATTTTATGTTTTCATCTACACTGCTTACAATGCCACCAATCTTTGTGTCATCGGCAAACTTAGATATGAGACTTTCTATGCCTTCATCTAAGTCGTTAATAAATATTGTGAATAATTGAGGCCCCAAGACAGATCCCTGCGGGACTCCACTAGTCACATCCTGTCAATGTGAGTACCTTCCCATTATCCCTACTCTCTGTCGCCTTTCGCTCAGCCAACTTCCTAACCAAGTCCGTACTTTTCCCTCAATTCCATGGGCTTCTATCTTAGCTAACAGTCTCTTATGTGGGACTTTATCAAATGTCTTCTGGAAGTCCAGATAAATAACATCCATTGACATTCCCCTGTCCACTACTTTAGTCACCTCTTCAAAAAATTCAATCAGGTTTGTCCGGCACGACCTACCTTTCACAAATCCATGCTGGCTCTCTCTGATTAACTGAAAATTCTCGAGGTGTTCAGTCACCCTATCCTTCATTATAGACTCCAGCATTTTCCCCACAACAGATGTTAGGCTAACTGGTCTATAATTCCCTGGTTTCCCTCTATCTCCTTTCTTAAAAAGCGGAGTGACATGTGCAATTTTCCAATCTAGAGGGACAGTTCCTGAATCTAGAGAACTTTGAAAGATTATAGTTAGGGCATCTGCAATGTGCTCACCGACTTCCTTTAAAACCCTGGGATGGAAACCATCTGGCCCTGGGGATTTATCACTCTTTAGTGCTATTATTTTCTTTATTACTGTTGCTTTACTTACGTTAATTTTATCGAGTGCCTGTCCCCAATTCAATATTAGTTTTCTTGGGATTTCCGGCATGCTATCCTGTTTTTCTACTGTAAATACTGACACAAAGTAATTTTAAAAAAACATTTTTTTATTCGTTCATGGGATGTGGGCATCGCTGGCGAGGCCGGCATTTATTGCCCATCCCTAATTGCCCCTTGAGAAGGTGGTGGTGAGCCGCCTTCTTGAACCGCTGCAGTCCGTGTGGTGAAGGTTCTCCCACAGTGCTGTTAGGAAGGGAGTTCCAGGATTTTGACCCAGCGACGATGAAGGAACGGCGATATATTTCCAAGTCGGGATGGTGTGTGACTTGGAGGGGAACGTGCAGGTGGTGTTGTTCCCATGTGCCTGCTGCTCTTGTCCTTCTAGGTGGTAGAGGTCGCGGGTTTGGGAGGTGCTGTCGAAGAAGCCTTGGCGAGTTGCTGCAGTGCATCCTGTGGATGGTACACACTGCAGCCACAGTGCGCCGGTGGTGAAGGGAGTGAATGTTTAGGGTGGTGGATTGTTCAACATGTCCGCCATTTCCCCATTGTCAATGACAATATCCCCACTTTCAGTTTTTAAGGGGCCAACACTGCTCCTGACCACCCCCTTTTTCCTAATATAACTATAAAAGTTCTTCGTATTGGTTTTGATATCCCTTGCAAGTTTCTTTTCATACTCTCTTTTTGTAGCTCTTACTATCTGTTTTGTGACCCTTTGTTGATCTTTGTATCTTTCCCATTCGCCAGGATCTGTGCCATTTTTTGCCTTTTTGTATGCCCTTTCCTTATGTCTTATACTGTCCCTTACCTCTTTAGTTGTCCATGGCTGTTTTTTTTGGCAAGTAGAGTTCTTGCCCCTCAGGGGTATAAACCGATTCTGTATCTCGTTAAATGTTTCTTTAAACATTTCCCACTGATCATCTGTCGTTTTACCCATTAACAGATTTGCCCAGTTTACTGTGGACAATCTAGCACTTCAGAGCTGCTGCCAGGGCTCCTATACACAACTCCCACTATAGTCTTAGATCCTTTCCTATTTCTCAATTCAACCCATAAGGTCTCTGTTGGCTGCTTACCTCTCGTTATATCCTCCTTTATCATTGAAGTGATTTCATCTCTAATCATTAAGTCTACTCCTCCCCCTCTTCCATTTTCCCTATCTCTCCTGTAGACCTTATAACCCGGTATATTTAGTTCCCAATCCTGACCATCCTGCAGCCATGTCTCAGTAATAGCTATCATGTCATACCCTCCAATTTGAATTTGAACCTGTCGTTAATTTAATTTATTCCTTATACTCCGTGCATTTGTATATAGAACTCTTAGTTGGGCCACACATCCTAGCCTGACCTTCAGCTTTGATGCTGGGTTAATCGCCTTACGCCTTCTAGTTTTCACTTTATCTGTAGTGCCTAAAGTACACTTTCTTTCCGCTGCTCTACGCTTTTCCCTTTCACTTGTTCTTGAACAACTGTTTGTCCTATTTGTATTGTAGATTTCCCCTGGGTCTTCCCCTCTCTTGCTGCTCTCAACTTTATTCCCTTCTGACTCCCCGCTCAGGTTCCCATCCCCCTGCCACTCTAGTTTAAACCTTCCCCAACAGCACTAGCAAACACCCCCGTGAGGACATTGGTCCCGGTCCTGCTCGGGTGTAACCCGTCCCGCTTGTACAGGTCCCACCTTCCCCAGAACCGGTCCCAATGTCCCAGGAATCTAAATCCCTCCCTCCTACGCCATCCCTGCAGCCACGCATTCATCCTGTCTATTCTCCTGTTCCTATACTCACTAGCACGTGGCACCGGTAGTAATCCTGAGATCACTACCTTTGAAGTCCTACTTTTTAATTTATCTCCTAACTCCTTAAATTCACCTTGCTGGACCTCATCCCTTTTTTTACCAATGTCGTTGGTACCGATATGGACCACGACTACTGGCTGTTCACCCTCCCCCTCCAGAATGTCCTGCAGCCGCTCCGTGACATCCTTGACCCGAGCACCAGGGAGGCAACATACCATCCTGGAGTCACGTTTGCGGCCGCAGAAACGTCTATCTGTTCCCCTTACAATCGAATCCCCGATCACTATAGCCCTGCCACTCTTCTTCCTCCCCTCCTGTGCAGCAGAGCCACCCGTGGTGCCCCGAACTTGGCTCTTGCTGCTTTCCCCTGATAAGCCATCTCCCCCAACAGTATCCAAAGCGGTATATCTGTTTGAGAGGGAGATGGCCCCAGGGGACTCCTGCTCTACCTGCCTAGACCTGGCGGTCACCCATTTCCTTTCTGCCTGCGTAATCTTTACCTGCGGTGTGACCACCTCACTGAACGTGCTATCCACGATAATCTCAGTATCGCGGATGCTCCACAGTGAATCCACCTGCAGCTCCAGCTCCGAAATGCGGTTAGCCAGTAGCTGCAGCTGGACACATTTCCTGCACACATGGTCGCCAGGGACACTTCCCACATAGTGCAGGAGGAGCATATCACCGGGGCTAAATGGGTTAAATTATGAGGACAGGTTGCATAGACTAGGCTTGTATTCCCCTGAGTATCGAAGATTATGAGGTGATCTAATTGAGGTGTTTACGATTATTAAAGAATTTAAAAGGGTAGATCAAGAGAAACTATTTCCGCTGGTGGGGGAAGTCCAGAACAAGGGGGAATAACCTTAAAATTAGAGCTCAGCCATTTCGGGGTGATGTCAGGAAGCATTTCTTCACACAAAGGGGAGTGGAAATCTCAAACTCTCTCCCCCAACAAGCTATTGAGGCTGGGGGTCAATAGAAAATTACAAAACTGAGATTGATAGATTTTTGTTGGGTAAAGGGTATTAAGGGATGTGGAACCAAGGAGGGTAAATGGAGTTAAGATACAGATCAGCCATGATCTAATTGAATGGTGCAACTGGCCCAAGAGACTGAATGGCCTCCTCCTGTTCCTATATTCCAATCTTTCCATGGTCCAACCTTCCCATGGTCCAATCTTCCTATGGTCCAATCTTCCCATGGTCTAATCTTCCCATGGTCCAACCTTCCCATGGTCCAATCTTCCCATGGTCTAACCTTCCCATGGTCCAATCTTCCTATGGTCCAATCTTCCTATGATCCAATCTTCCCATGGTCCAACCTTCCCATGGTCCAATCTTCCTATGGTCCAATCTTCCCATGGTCTAATCTTCCCATGGTCCAACCTTCCCATGGTCCAATCTTCCCATGGTCTAACCTTCCCATGGTCCAATCTTCCCATGGTCCAACCTTCCCATGGTCCAATCTTCCTATGGTCCAATCTTCCCATGGTCTAATCTTCCCATGGTCCAACCTTCCCATGGTCCAATCTTCCCATGGTCTAACCTTCCCATGGTCCAATCTTCCTATGGTCCAATCTTCCTATGGTCCAATCTTCCCATGGTCCAATCTTCCTATGGTCCAATCTTCCTATGGTCCAATCTTCCCATGGTCCAATCTACCTATGGTCCAATCTTCCCATGGTCCAATCTTCCCATGGTCCAACCTTCCCATGGTCCAATCTTCCCATGGTCCAACCTTCCCATGGTCCAATCTTCCCATGGTCTAATCTTCCCATGGTCCAACCTTCCCATGGTCCAATCTTCCCATGGTCCAATCTTCCCATGGTCCAATCTTCCCATGGTCCAATCTTCCTATGGTCCAATCTTCCTATGGTCCAATCTTCCTATGGTCCAATCTTCCCATGGTCCAATCTTCCTATGGTCCAATCTTCCTATGGTCCAATCTTCCCATGGTCTAATCTTCCCATGGTCCAATCTTTCCATGGTCCAATCCTCCCATGGTCCAATCTGCCTATGTCCCTATCTTCCAATCTTCCTATGGTCCAATCATCTCATGGTCCAATCCTCCCATGGTCTAATCTTCCTATGTCCCCATCTTCCAATCTTGCTATCGTCCAATCATCCCATGGCCCAATCTACCCATGGTCCAATCGTCCCATGATCCAATCTTCCCATGGTCTAATCTTCCCATGGTCTAATCTTCCTATGGTCCAATCTTGCTGTGGTCCAATCTTCCCATGGTCCAATCTTGCTATGGTCCAATCTTCCCATGGTCCAATCGTCCCATGGTCCAATCTTCCCATAGTCCAATCGTCCCATGGTCCAATCGTCACATGGTCCAATCTTCCCATAGTCCAATCTTCCCATGGTCTAATCTTCCCATGGTCCAATCGTCCCATGGTCCAATCTTCCCATGGCCCAATCTACCCATGGTCCAATCGTCCCATGGCCCAATCTTCCCATGGTCCAATCGTCCCATGGTCCAATCTTCCCATGGTCTAATCTTCCCATGGCCCAATCTTCCCATGGTCCAATCTTGCTATGGTCCAATCTTCCCATGGTCCAATCTTCCCATGGTCCAATCTTCCCATGGTCCAATCTTACCATGGTCCAATCTTCCCATGGTCCAATCGTCCCATGGCCCAATCTTCCTATGGTCCAATCTTACTGTGGTCTAAACTTCCCATGTCCCTATGTTCCAATCTTCCTATGGTCCAATCTTCCCATGTCCCTATGTTCCAATCTTCCCATGGTCTAATCTTCCTATGGTCCAATCTTCCCATGGTCTAATCTTCCCATGGTCTAATCTTCCCATGGTCCAATCTTCCCATGTCCCTATGTTCCAATCTTCCCATGGTCCAATCTTCCCATGGTCCAATCTTCCCATGTCCCTATGTTCCAATCTTCCCATTTTCCAATCTTCCTATGGTCCAATCTTCCCATTGTCCAATCTTCCCATGGTCCAATCTTCCTATGGTCCAATCTTCCCATGGTCCAACCTTCCCATGGTCCAATCCTCCTATGGTTCAATCTTCCCATGGTCCAATCTTCCCATGGTCCAATCTTCCCATGGTCCAACCTTCCCATGGTCCAATCCTCCTATGGTCTAATCTTCCCATGGTCCAATCTTCCCATGGCCCAACCTTCCCATGGTGCAATCCTCCTATGGTCTAATCTTCCCATGGTCCAATCTTCCCATGGTCCAATCTTCCCATGGTCTAATCTTCCTATGGTCCAATCTTCCTATGGTCCAATCCTCCTATGGTCCAATCTTCCCATGGTCCAATCTTCCCATGGTCCAATCTTCCCATGGTCCAATCTTCCAATGTCCCTATGTTCTCATGTTCCCATTTTCCTATGTTCCCATTTTCCTATGTTCCCATATTCTCATGTTCCTATGTTCCCATAGTCCAATCTTCCTATGGTCCAATCGCCCTATGTTTCAACCTTTCTATGGTTCAAGCTTCTTATGGTCCTATGTTACTCTGGTCCTATGTTAATATGGTCCTATGTTACTCTGGTCCTATGTTAATATGGTCCTATGTTAATATGCTCATATCGATACAGTCCTTTGTTCCAATTTTCCCATGATCTTACGATGTTATTATGTTACTATGGTCCTATATTGAAATATTGCTATGTACCCATGTTCCTATGTTTCTATGTTGCTATGTTCCTATGTCCCTATGTTCCTATGGTCCTATGTCCCTATGTTCCTATGGTCCTATGGTTGCATGTTCCTATGTTGCTATGTTCCTATGTCCCTATGTTCCTATGGTCCTATGTCCCTATGTTCCTATGGTCCTATGGTTGCATGTTCCTATGTTGCTATGTTCCTATGTCCCTATGTTCCTATGGTCCAATGTCCCCATGTTCCTATGGTCTATACTCCATTGTTCCTATGTCCCTATGGACCTATACTCCGATGGTCTATGGTCCTATGTTCCGATGGTCCAATGTCCCTATGGTCGCATGTTCCTATGGCCCAATGTTCCTAATGTTCGTATGTCCCTAATGTTCCTATGGCCCAATGTTCATAAGAACATAAGAAATAGAAGCAGGAGTAGACCATTCGGCCCCTCCAGCCTGCTCCGCCATTCAATCAGATCATGGCTGATCTTCGACCTCAACTCCACTTTTCTGCCTGATCCCCATATCCCTTGATTCCCCTAAAGTCCAAAAATCCCAGCCTTGAATTTACTCAACGACTCAGCATCCACAGTCCTCTGGGGGAGAGAATTCCAAAGATTCAAAACCCTCTGAGTGAAGAAATTCCTCCTCATCTCAGTCATAAATGGCCGACCCCTTACTGTGAGACTATGTGCCCTTTAATTCCAGACTCTCCAGCCATGGGAAACAACCTCCCAGCATTTACTTTATCAAGCCCTCTCATAATCTTACATGTTTCAGTGAGATCACCTCTCATTCTTCTAAACTCCAGAGAGTATCGGCCCATTCTACTCAATCTCTCCTCAGTGGCTGGAGTCATACCTAGCACAAAGGAAGATGGTAGTGGTTGTTGGAGGCCAATCATCTCAGCCCCAGGGCATTGCTGCAGGAGTTCCTCAGGGCAGTGTCCGAGGCTCAACCATCTTCAGCTGCTTCATCAATGACCTTCCCTCCATCATAAGGTCAGAAATGGGGATGTTCGCTGATGACTGCACAGTGTTCAGTTCCATTCGCAACCCCTCAGATAATGAAGCAGTCCGAGCCCGCATGCAGCAAGACCTGGACAACATCCAGGCTTGGGCTGATAAGTGGCAAGTAACATTCGCACCAGAGAAGTGCCAGGCAATGACCATCTCCAACAAGAGAGAGTCAAACCACCTCCCCTTGACATTCAACGGCATTACCATCGCCGAATCCCCCACCATCAACATCCTGGGGGGTCACCATTGACCAGAAACTTAACTGGACCAGCCATATAAATACTGTGGCTACAAGAGCAGGTCAGAGGCTGGGTATTCTGCAGCGAGTGACTCACCTCCTGACTCCCCAAAGCCTTTCCACCATCTACAAGACACAAGTCTGGAGTGTGATGGGATACTCTCCACTTGCCTGGATGAGTGCAGCTCCAACAACACTCAAGAAGCTCGACACCATCCAAGATAAACCAGCCCGCTTGATTGGCACCCCATCCACCACCCTAAACATTCACTCCCTTCACCACCGGCGCACTGTGGCTGCAGTGTGTACCATCCACAGGATGCACTGCAGCAACTCACCAAGGCTTCTTCGACAGCGCCTCCAAAACCCGCGACCTCTACCATCTAGAAGGACAAGAGCAGCAGGCACATGGGAACAACACCACCTGCACGTTCCCCTCCAAGTCACACACCATCCCGACTTGGAAATATATCGCCGTTCCTTCATCGTCGCTGGGTCAAAATCCTGGAACTCCCTTCCTAACAGCACTGTGGGAGAACCTTCACCACACGGACTGCAGCGGTTCAAGAAGGTGGCTCACCACCACCTTCTCAAGGGCAATTAGGGATGGGCAATAAATGCCGGCCTCGCCAGCGACACCCACATCCCATGAACGAATAAAAAAAAATCTCTGTAACCTCCTCTATCCCCACACCCCTCCCTATCTCTGTAACCTCCTCTATCCCCACACCCCTCCCTATCTCTGTAACCTCCTCTATCCCCACACCCCTCCCTATCTCTGTAACCCCCTCCAGCCCTACACCCCTCCCTATCTCTGTAACCCCCTCCAGCCCTACACCCCTCCCTATCTCTGTAACCCCCTCCAGCCCTACACCCCTCCCTATCTCTGTAACCCCCTCCAGCCCTACACCCCTCCCTATCTCTGTAACCCCCTCCAGCCCCACACCCCTCCCTATCTCTGTAACCCCCTCCAGCCCTACACCCCTCCCTGTCTCTGTAACCCCCTCCAGCCCTACACCCCTCCCTATCTCTGTAACCCCTCCAGCCCTACACCCCTCCCAGATCTCTGCGTTCCTCCTATTCTGGCCTCTTGTCCATCCCCGATTCCCATCGCTCCACCATTGGCGGCTGTGCCTTCAGCTGCCTCGGCCCGAAGCTCTGGAATTCCCTCCCTAAACCTTTCTGCCTCTCTCCTCCTTCTTTAAGATGCTTCTTAAAACCCGATCTCTTTGACCAAGCTTTTGGTCACCTGTCCTAATATCTCTTTATGTGGTTCAGTGTCAAATTTTGTTTGATAATCGCTCCTGTGAAGTGTCTTGGGATGTTTTACTATGTTAATGGTGCTATATAAATATTTGATGGGACAGTGTAGAGGGAGCTTTACTCTGTATCTAACCCGTGCTGTACCTGTCCTGGGAGTGTTTGATGGGACAGTGTGGAGGGAGCTTTACTCTGCATCTAACCCGTGCTGTACCTGCCCTGGGAGTGTTTAATGGGACAGTGTGGAGGGAGCTTTACTCTGTATCTAACCCTGTACCTGCCCTGAGAGTGTTTGATGGGACAGTGTAGAGGGAGCTTTACTCTGTATCTAAACCTGTACCTGCCCTGGGAGTGTTTGATGGGACAGTGTAGAGGGAGCTTTACTCTGTATCTAACCCTGTACCTGCCCTGGGAGTGTTTGATGGGACAGTGTGGCAGGAGCTTTACTCTGTATCTAACCCTGTACCTGCTCTGGGAGTGTTTGATGGGACAGTGTGGAGGGAGCTTTACTCTGTATCTAACCCTGTACCTGCCCTGGGAGTGTTTGATGGGTCAGTGTGGAGGGAGCTTTACTCTGTATCTAACCCTGTACCTGCCCTGGGAGTGTTTGATGGGACAGTGTGGAGGGAGCTTTACTCTGTATCTAACCCTGTACCTGCTCTGGGAGTGTTTGATGGGACAGTGTAGAGGGAGCTTACTCTGTATCTAACCTGTGCTGTACCTGCCCTGGGAGTGTTTGATGGGACAGTGTAGAGGGAGCTTTACTCTGTATCTAACCCGTGCTGTACCTGCCCTGGGAGTGTTTGATGGGACAGTGTAGAGGGAGCTTTACTCTGCATCTAACCCGTGCTGTACCTGCCCTGGGAGTGTTTAATGGGACAATGTAGAGGGACCTCTGTGTCATCTGGTTAATGACCCTCCTGCCACTGGAAACAATTTCTCCTTATTTACTCTATCAAAACCCTTCATGATTTTGAACACCTCGATTAAATCTCCCCCTTGACCTTCCCTCTTCCAAGGAGAACAATCTCAGCTTCTCCAGTCTCTCCACATAACTGAAGTCCCTCATCCCTGGTCCCATTCTAGTAAATCTCCTCTGCACCCTCTCCAAGGCCTTGACATCCTTCCTAAAGTGCGGTGCCCAGAATTGGACACAATTCTCCAGCAGAGGCCGAACCAGTGTTTTATTAAGGTTTAGCATAACTTCCTTGCTCTGAATTCTGTGCCTCGATTTATAAAGGCAAATGTAAGTTTTATTATAATATGCTTGATGCTTTAAATGAATGAGGTTCCATTTGATTTTGGACTGTGATTGTTTTACTAGTTACTTGATGCACTTGTGTTTTCAAAATAAGAATCAAATGAAGAACCAGTTGGACCCAAGGCTTCGGAATCATAAGTACAAGCAACCTCGTTTATTAATAATTTATAGCTATGTTTATTACAAATGAATAATGCATGTTACACAATGTTATCAAACATTTATAATGGATTATATTGTTCTATAATGGTGGTGTTATTAGAATATTACTAATTATGATAGTTGCATAAGCACCTTATTTATTGGCTGACTGTTAATTATTTATAAACTCTGCGCTATTAATCTGTAATTTTTACAGTTGGATTATTTAAGCTTTATCAAACATTAAACTTTAGTTTATTGGAGACAAATTCAAATGAAAGGTCAGCAAATTAAAATAATCTTCTCAAATTAATTGTCTGATGCAATACAGAAACACATTTTCATTGGTCCAGTTCTGAGGAGTTAGAATCATAGAATCTTACAGCACAGAAGGAGGCCATTCGGCCCATTGTGCAACACAGGAACACAGGAACATACAAACATAGGACCATAGGGACATACAAACATACAAACATAGGACCATAGTGACACAGGAACATACAAACATACAAACATAGGACCATACGGACACAGGAACACAGGAACATACAAACATACAAACATTGGACCATAGTGACACAGGAAAACAGGGACATACACACATACAAACATAGGACCATAGTAACACAGGAACATACAAACATAGGACCATACGGACACAGGAACACAGGAACATACAAACATACAAACATAGGACCATAGTGACACAGGAACACAGGAACATACAAACATACAAACATAGGACCATAGTGACACAGGAACACAGGAACATAGTAACCTTCCCTCCATCATAAGGTCAGAAATGGGGATGTTCGCTGATGACTGCACAGTGTTCAGTTCCATTCGCAACCCCTCAGATAATGAAGCAGTCCGAGCCCGCATGCAGCAAGACCTGGACAACATCCAGGCTTGGGCTGATAAGTGGCAAGTAACATTCGCGCCAGATAAGTGCCAGGCAATGACCATCTTCAACAAGAGAGAGTCTAACCACCTCCCCTTGACATTCAACGGCATTACCATCACCGAATCCCCCACCATCAACATCCTGGGGGTCACCATTGCACAAATTGGGGTTGTATTCTCTAGAGTTTAGAAGGTTAAGGGGTGAACTGATTGAAGTTTATAAGATATTAAGGGGAACGGATAGGGTGGATAGAGAGAAACTATTTCTACTGGTTGGGGATTTTAGGAGTAGGGGGCACAGTCTAAAAATTAGAGCCAGACCTTTCAGGAGCGAGATTAGAAAACATTTCTATACACAAAGGGTGGTAGAAGTTTGGAATTCTCTTCCGCAAACGGCAATTGATACTAGCTCAATTGCTAAATTTAAATCTGAGATAAATAGCTTTTTGGCAACCAAAGGTATTAAGGGATATGGGCCAAAGGCAGGTATATGGAGTTAGATCACAGATCAGCCATGATCTTATCAAATGGTGGAGCAGGCACGAGGGGCTGAATGGCCTACTCCTGTTCCTATGTTCCTACCTCCCCTTTATCAATTTTTAGCCTATCCAGTATCTCAACCACCTCCTCTTTTACTGTGACTCTGGCAGCATCATCTTTGGTAAAGACAGATGCAAATTACCCATTTATTACCTCCGCCATCCCCTCTGCCTCTATGCGTAGGTCTCCTTTTCGGTCCATAATCGGCCCCACCCCTCCTCTTACTACCCGTTTACTATTTACGCCTGTTGAAAACTTTTGCATTCTTGGATGTGGACTCTTATAGACAACAGACAGAAGAGACTTTCATCCCAGTGTCAGGGCTGGATTCGAACTCAGGCCCCAGGGGTGAAGCGAAGGTATCTGAAATGAAATGAAGGAATAAATTGAAACACATACAAGGCTTGGAATTATAACGGAGTCAATTATTTTGAAGGAATAACTAGCCCGCCGTTGTACAATAAAATCATCAGTCTGTTATTTCATGGCCTATTCCTCTGTTATTTGAATTTGCAGATTGATTGACGAGCAGAGATTACTTGCTGGGGACCGGGTTATCGACTGTTCATCACAGGATTGATTGACAAGCAGAGATTACTTGCTGGGGACAGGGTTATCGACTGTTCATCACAGGATTGAGGTTTTGCCCAAAAACATGTGGGTACAATGTGCAAGAGATGCTGATTATTGGACAAGGTTTTAACTGGACATTTCAGCCTAGCCCCTGGATCTAAGACCAATTTATAGCAGAGTCTATGCATCTTATTGAATATTTACAGATACAAGCAGGAGGCCTAAGGCCTGTTTGAGTCCACTTTGCAAAATTGGGCTGCCTGAAATGGAAAATCAGGAAAACCTGATCTGCATACGGCCTAACCCGGGGTCAAAGGCCCCACTGGAGGCCGAATAAAAGGTTCTAAAGAAAATATTTCCCTCAATGTGGAGCCGGAGGACCAGAAAATCCCCTCCCCCACCCCCGATCCCCCCTCCTGATCCTCCCCCACCCCCGATCCCCCCTCCTGATCCTCCCTCCCCCCGATCCCCCCTCCTGATCCTCCCCCACCCCCGATCCCCCCTCCTGATCCTCCCCCACCCCCGATCCCCCCTCCTGATCCTCCCCCACCCCCGATCCCCCCTCCTGATCCTCCCCCACCCCCGATCCCCCCTCCTGATCCTCCCCCACCCCCGATCCCCCCTCCTGATCCTCCCTCCCCCCGATCCCCCCTCCTGATCCTCCCTCCCCCCGATCCCCCCTCCTGATCCTCCCTCCCCCCGATCCCCCCTCCTGATCCTCCCTCCCCCCGATCCCCCCTCCTGATCCTCCCTCCCCCCGATCCCCCCTCCTGATCCTCCCTCCCCCCGATCCCCCCTCCTGATCCTCCCTCCCCCCGATACCCCCTCCTGATCCTCCCCCACCCCCGATCCCCCCTCCTGATCCTCCCTCCCCCCGATCTCCCCTCCTGATCCCCCCCCCGATCTCCCCTCCTGACCCCCCCCCCGATCTCCCCTCCTGATCCTCCCTCCCCGATCCCCCTCATCTCCACTCCCCATCCCCCTCCCCTGATCCCCCCTCCCGATACCCCCAGCCCCCTCCCGATCCCTCTTCCCCCCCCCATCTCCCCACCCCATCCCCCTTCCCCGATCCCACCCTCCCGATTCCCCCTCCCTCCGATTGCTTCACCCTCCCTCCCATTCAGCCCATCGAGCCTGTGCTGGCTCTTTGAAAGATCTATCCAATTAGTCCCACTCCCCCGCTCTTTCCCCAGAGTCCTGTAAATTTTTCCCCTTCAACTATTTCTCCAATTCCCTTTTGAAAGTTATTATTGAATCTGCTTCCCCCGCCCTTTCAGGCAGCGAATTCCAGATCAGAACAACTCGCTGCGTAAAAAACATTCTCCTCATCTCCCCTCTGGTTCTTTTGCCAATTACCTTAAATCTGTGTCCTCTGGTCACCGACCCTCCTGCCACTGGAAACAGTTTCTCCTTATTTACTCTATCAAAACCCTTCATGATTTTGAACACCTCGATTAAATCTCCCCTTAACCTTCTCTGCTCTGAGGAGAACAGTCTCAGCTTCTCCAGTCTCTCCCCATAACTGAAGTCCCTCATCCCTGGTCCCATTCTAGTAAATCCCCTCCGCACCCTCTCCAAGGCCGTCACATCCTTCCTAAAGTGCGGTGCCCAGAATTGGACACAATTCTCCAGCTGGGGTCTAACCAGTGATTTATAAAGGTTTAGTATAACTCCCTTGCTTTTTCTGTGCCTCTAATTATAAAGCCCAGGATCCCATGTGCTTTTTTGACAGCCTTCTCAACCTGTCCTGCCACCTTCAAAGATTTGCAGCAAGCAGTTAGGAAGGCGAATGGTATGTTGGCCTTCATTGCAAGAGGATTTGAGTACAGGAGCAAGGATGTCTTACTGCAGTTATACAGGGTCTTGGTGAGACCACATCTGGAGTATTGTGTGCAGTTTTGGTCTCCTTATCTGAGGAAGGATGTCCTTGCCATGGAGGGAGTGCAACGAAGGTTCACCAGACTGATTCCTGGGATGGCAGGACTGATGTATGAGGAGAGATCGGGTCGACTAGGCCTATATTCACTAGAGTTTAGAAGAATGAGAGGTGATCTCATCGAAACATATAAAATTCTAACAGGACCAGACAGACTAGATGCAGGGAGGATGTTCCCGATGGCTGGGGAGTCCAGAACCAGGGGTCACAGTCTCAGGATACGGGGTCTGCCATTTAGAACCGAGATGAGGAGAAATGTCTTCACTCAGAGGGTGGTGAACCTGTGGAATTCTCCACCACAGAAGGCAGTGGAGGCCAAGTCATTAAATATATTCAAGAAGGAGATCGATATATTTCTTAATGCTAAAGGGATCAAGGGATATGGGGAGAAATCGGGAACAGGGGACTGAGTTAGACGATCGGCCATGATCATCTTGAATGGCGGTGCAGGCCCGAAGGGCCGAATGGCCTACTCTTGCTCCTATTTTCTATGATTCTATGATACACCCCCAGGTCTCTCTGTTCCTGCACCCACTTTAAAATTGGACCATTTAGTTTATCTTGCCTCTCCTCATTCTTCCTACCAAAATGTATCACTTCACACTTCTCTGCATTAAATTTCATCTGCCATGTGTCTGCCCATTTCACCAGTCTGTCTCTGTCCTCCTGAAGTCTGTTACTATCCTCCGCGCTGTTTGCTGCATTTCTGAGTTTTGTGTCATCTGGAAACTTTGAAATTCTACCCTCTATACCCGAGTCCAGGTCATTAATATATATCAAAAAGAGCAGTGGTCCTAATACTGACCCCTGGGGAACACCACTGTATACTTCCCTCCAGTCTGAAAAATTGGGGGGACATATACCGTCTCTGCTTTCTGTCCCTGAGCCGATATGCTAACCACGCTGTCACTGCCCCTTTAATCCCATGGACTTTCATTATGTGCAGGGTCGTCAGCCCGCCAGGATTGGCCTGGAATCTCCAGGAATTAACGATTAATCTCCAGGACACTTTCTGTGAGTAACCCAGGGAGAAAAATCACAGGGGCCATTAATATATTGGGCTCGATTTTGGCGTCGGGTTTCCGGCGGGTTTCTAGCGGGGTGGCCCCGAAAATCCCGATATCCGGTCATGTGACCGGATCGCGACGAAATCCCGGCCACTTCCGGGTACCCCGCTGACGTGCGGGGCTGCGCGCGCAAACCCCGCTGGTGGGAATCCCACAGGCAATTAAAGCCAGCGGGGTTCCACTTGATTGTCCTTACCTTGCTTGTTGAGGTCAGTTAATGAGCTGAAGCAGCTGTCAAAAGAGGAAGTGTGGGATTTTCGGTTCAAGGCAGTGAGTTTCCCACACTGGGGGAAACAGTCTCTCTCCAACCAGGTGTGTTGCAGCCAGCAGCCTGTGGCAGGTGCCAAGGTGCACTCCACGGGGGAGAGCCCTCACCCACGCAGGAGGCCACCGCGTCACATAGGGCAACCCCTGCCCCCCACCACCCCCCGCCAAGCCAGAGGACAGACCGACACGAAACCGCAGCCCCAGTCCGAGGAACCACCCACCCACCCTGCACAACCCCTCAGACCAACACCTGCCAGTTGGGTGGTGTGTGGACACCCTCGGAGGACGAAGAGCATGACCAGCCCCAGCAGCCTCGCAGTCCACGCCGTCCGCCGCAGAGACGTGGAGCCCCCCAACACGGTGTTGTTGCACGCCCACCTGCACAGCAGGAGGGAGGGTTACCGCAGAGAGAGACGCATCGCAGAGGGCACTACCCTCGCCGCAGGGTCCACAGACCGAGGCGCAGCTCCCCGGACCTCTCCGAGCAGCAGTGCACAGGGAGGCGCAGATTCGCTCGACATGTAGTCGTGGAGATCTGCAGCCTCTTTCATGCCGAGCTGCTCCTGGCTGGCCCCAGCACCAAGTGCTTACCTGTCGCTGTCAAAGTCACCACTGCCCTCCACACCTTCTCCTCCGCATCCTTCCAGGGTGCAGCCGGCTACACCGCCGATGTCTCTCAGTCGTCTGCGCGGACGAGCCCTGCAAATACACCTGCACATACTCTGCAGTAACGCGATGGGTGGCATCAGTGGTGGGTCCTCATAGTGATACCCAGGAGCGGGCATTATTGGACACAACGGACAGGATTCGCGGAGACATGGCAGTGGTGGTGTCAATATAATGTGTGCTGTTTGTTGCTCTGAAATTCAATATAAGTAACACCCTTGACAAACCCTCAGACACCCTTGTGCATCCCCTTCATGCTCATGACACGTTTGCCTTACGCTGCCCACTGCACATATGTGATGCATGCCCTGTGGCTGCAGCACAGGTGGTGGCAGGTTGAGTGAGACTGACCGTGAGGGAGATGCACGAGAGGGTGAGTATGGGATGGAGCCATGAGATTGTATGAGGATTGGGTTGCGTGTTAGTGGCAGGATGAGTACTGGCGAGGTGAGTAGGTGGAGGTAAGATGAGGATGGGGTTTGAGTGGGTGTGAGGGGTGATGTGACAAGAGTAGTGTTGGTGGTGCCGAAGGAGATGTGGGGTGGGGGCAGTGTTGTGGCAGATGGAGTGTAGGGGAAAGACTTCGTGTTCTCACTGCGGCTGACCTACTGCGGTCATTGCAGCGCCTCCTGCACTGTATGCAGGTGGGCGATATGTTGGTGGTGCAGGTGACCTCCTCTGCCACCTCGAGCCAGGCCTTCTTGGTGGCAGAGGCAGGCCGCTTCCTCCCGCCCGCCGGGGGGAAGATCTTTGTCCTCCCCCTCCTCCTCCTCCTCACCCTATCTGATGATACCTGGGGTGAGGCATCATTAAACCTGGGAGCAGCCTTCCCCCTGGGCTGCTCCATGCTGCAATTTTTTCCATTGGTTGCAGCATCTGTCAGTGGAGGACTGCCCCTTTAAATAGAGCTCGTCCAGCTGACAGATCGTACTGCGCATGCGCAGCCCGCCCGACGCGCAGGCCAGCGCCGCGGAGCCCGGAGGAGCAGGTAATTGATTCCTATTAGTGTGTTGCCTGCTACGATCGCATGGGCAACCCACTAATTTCACCGAGCGTGTTGACCACGCTCCCGAACCCCAACCCGCCGGAAACCTGCAGGCCTGGTAACATCAGGCCCATTGTGTTTTTAAAAATTTTATTTGAACACTTTTGTTTATTAGTTATAAAAATATTGGACATGGGAGAAAGGGCTGTTTGACTGACAGTCAAGAATCATCCAATCAGGGAATAAAGGGCCCGATTTTAGCACCCGCTACCGGCAGGGGGGCCCCGAAAATCCCGAAATCCAGGAGCGGGACCGGATCGCGCCTCGATCCCGCCCACTTCCGGGTTCCCCGCTGACGAGCCGGCGTGCGCTCGCAGCCCCCGCTGGTGGGAATCCCGCAGGCAATTAAAGCCAGCGGGGGGCCACTTGAGGTTATTTATTTCGCTTGTTCAGGTCATTAACTGACCTGATTAAGGGACTGTGTGTGATTTTGGATCAACATGGGACTGTTTCACACACTGGGGGAAACACTCCCAGTTGAAATGGACGTGTTGCAGCTGTCAGCCTGTGGCAGCTGCAAAGGTCCATTTGACAGGTGTGGGGGGAGACCCTCACTCATTGCAGGAGGCCACTCTGTCACTTTGGACAAAGTTTGGCCTCCACCACCCTCCTCCTAACAACAAAATTCACCAACTTGCACACTTACCCCGGGGTCCAGAGACATGTACCTACCTTGCGGACCCCCTCAAATGTACATCTTCCGGCTGGGGGCCTCCGTAGCTGCAGTCATGACCTCCTCGGAGGGCGAACAGCATCACCAGCCTCGCCATCCACGCCGTCCACCTCTGACACGTGGAGCTCCACAACACAGTGCTGTGACACATCCACCTGTACAGCAGGAGGGAGGGCAACCGCAGAGAGAGATGCATCGCAGAGGGCACTACCCTCGCCACAGGGTCCACAGACCGAGGCTCAGCTTCCTGGACCTCTCTGAGCAGCAGTGCACACGGAGGCTCAATCACTCGACATGTATTCATGGACATCTGCAGCCTCCTTCATGCCGAGCTGCTCCCGGCTGGCCCGAGCACCATCTTCTTACCTGTCGCTGTCAAAGTCACCACTGCCCTCCCGAACTTCTCCGCATTCTTCCAGGGTGCCACCAGGGACATCACCGACGTCTCTCAGTCGTCTGCGCAGAAGAGCCCTGAAAATACACCTACACCCACTCTGCAGTGACACAATGGGTGGCATCAGGTGTGGGTCTTCATTGTGATCCTCAGGAAAGGGCATTATTGCACAAACCAGACAGGATTCGCAAAGACGTGGCAGTAGTGGTGCCAATATAATGTGATGTGAGTTGTTCTTTAATTCAATATAAGTAAAAACCATGACAAACCCTCAAACACCCTTGTGCATCCCCTTCATGCTCATGACACGTTTGCCTTACGCTTCCTACTGCACATATGTGATGCATGCCCTGTGGCTGCAGCATAAGTAGTGGCAGGTTGAGTGAGGCTGGCCGTGAAAGAGATGCACGAGAGGGTGAGTATGAGATAGAGCCATGAGATTGTATGAGGATTGGGCTGAGTGGTAGTGGTGGGATGAGTACTGGCGAGGTGAGTACTGGCAGGTAAGATGAGGATGAGGTTTGAGTGGGTGTGAGGAGTGATGTGACAGAGTAGTGTTGGCAGTGCAGAAGGAGATGTGGGGTGGGGACGGTGATGTGGCAGATGGAGTGTAGGGGAATGAGTAAGTGCACTCACTGTGGCTGACCTACTGAGGTCATTGGAGCGCCTCCTGCACTGTGTGCAGGTGGGCGATATGTTGGTGGTGCAGGTGACCTCCTCTGTCACCTCGAGCCAGGCCTTCTTGGTGGCAGAGGCAGGCCGCTTCCTCCCGTCCGCTGGGGCGGGGGGGGGGGGGGGGGGGGGGGGGAAAGATCTCTGTCCTCCCCCTCCTCCTCCTCACCCCATCCAATGATACCTGGAGTGAGGCATCATTAAACCTGGGAGCAGCCTTCCCCCTGGGCTGCTCCATGCTGTATTTTTTCCTATTTGTTGCAGCATCTGTCAGTGGAGGACTGCCCCTTTAAATAGAGCTCGTCCAGCTGACAGACGTTACTGCGCATGCTCAGCCCGCCCGACCAGGTAAGTGGATCCAATTAGTGTGTTTCCTGCTCCGATCACGCGGGAAACCCAATAATTTCACCGGGCCCCGGGTAAAATCGGGCCCAAAGAGTCTGTTTGCATTCCAATTGGCCTTGGGAGGGCGGGGGCACCATGAGAATGGACATGTCGGGCAACCAATAGGAGGAGTGCGAGGGCGGGGCACCATGAGAATGGACATGTCGGGCAACCAATAGGAGGAGTGTGGGGGCGGGGCACCATGAGAATGGACATGTCGGGCAACCAATAGGAGGAGTGCGAGGGCGGGGCACCATGAGAATGGACATGTCAGGCAACCAATAGGAGGAGTGCGAGGGCGGGGCACCATGAGAATGGACATGTCGGGCAACCAATAGGAGGAGTGCGAGGGCGGGGCACCATGAGAATGGACATGTCGGGCAACCAATAGGAGGAGTGCAGGGGGCGGGGCACCATGAGAATGGACATGTCGGGCAACCAATAGGAGGAGTGCAGGGGGCGGGACACCATGAGAATGGACATGTCGGGCAACCAATAGGAGGAGTGCAGGGGGCGGGACACCATGAGAATGGACATGTTGGGCAACCAATAGGAGGAGTGCAGGGGGCGGGGCACCATGAGAATGGACATCTTGGGCAACCAATAGGAGGAGTGCAGGGGGCGGGGCACCATGAGAATGGACATGTTGGGCAACCAATAGGAGGAGTGCAGGGGGCGGGGCACCATGAGAATGGACATGTCGGGCAACCAATAGGAGGAGTGCGAGGGCGGGGCACCATGAGAATGGACATGTCGGGCAACCAATAGGAGGAGTGCAGGGGGCGGGGCACCATGAGAATGGACATGTCGGGCAACCAATAGGAGGAGTGCAGGGGGCGGGACACCATGAGAATGGACATGTTGGGCAACCAATAGGAGGAGTGCAGGGGGCGGGGCACCATGAGAATGGACATGTCGGGCAACCAATAGGAGGAGTGCAGGGGGCGGGGCACAGTGAGAATGGACATGTCGGGCAACCAATAGGAGGAGTGTGGGGGCGGGGCACCATGAGAATGGACATGTTGGGCAACCAATAGGAGGAGTGCAGGGGGCGGGGCACCATGAGAATGGACATGTTGGGCAACCAATAGGAGGAGTGCGAGGGCGGGGCACCATGAGAATGGACATGTCGGGCAACCAATAGGAGGAGTGCAGGGGGCGGGGCACCATGAGAATGGACATGTCGGGCAACCAATAGGAGGAGTGCAGGGGGCGGGGCACAGTGAGAATGGACATGTTGGGCAACCAATAGGAGGAGTGCAGGGGGCGGGGCACCATGAGAATGGACATGTCGGGCAACCAATAGGAGGAGTGCAGGGGGCGGGGCACAGTGAGAATGGACATGTTGGGCAACCAATAGGAGGAGTGCAGGGGGCGGGGCACCATGAGAATGGACATGTCGGGCAACCAATAGGAGGAGTGCAGGGGGCGGGGCACAGTGAGAATGGACATGTTGGGCAACCAATAGGAGGAGTGCAGGGGGCGGGGCACCATGAGAATGGACATGTCGGGCAACCAATAGGAGGAGTGCAGGGGGCGGGGCACAGTGAGAATGGACATGTTGGGCAACCAATAGGAGGAGTGTGGGGGCGGGGCACCATGAGAGTGGACATGTTGGGCAACCAATAGGAGGAGTGCAGGGGGCGGGGCACAGTGAGAATGGACATGTTGGGCAACCAATGGGAGGAGTGCAGGGGGCGGGGCACAGTGAGAATGGACATGTTGGGCAACCAATAGGAGGAATGCAGGGGGCGGGGCACAGTGAGAATGGACATGTTGGGCAACCAATGGGAGGAGTGCAGGGGGCGGGGCACAGTGAGAATGGACATGTTGGGCAACCAATCGAAGGAGTGTGGAGGCAGTACTCTGTGAGGATGGACATCTTAGGCAACCAATCGAAGGAGTGTGGAGGCGAGCCATCGCGAGAATGGACATGTCAGGAAAAGTGATCCAACCCTGGCTAACTGGGGAAATTAAGCATAGTATTAGATTAAAAGAAGAGGCCAAAAATAGGAATATCGAGGAGAGGCAATATAAACTAAAGGGCACAACTCTAAAAGAGGTGCAGGAACAGAGAGATCTGGGGGTATATGTGCACAGGTCGTTGAAGGTGGCAGGGCAGGTTGAGAAAATGGTTAAAAAAGCATACGGGGTCCTGGGCTTTACAAATAGATTCGTCTCGGCACTATACACCAGTATCCCCCACGATGACGGCATCGCTGCGACAGCATCAATACTCAACACCAACAACAGCCAATCTCCAGACGCCATCCTACAACTCATCCGCTTCATCCTGGATCACAATGTCTTCACCTTCGATAACCAGTTCTTTACCCAAACACACGGAACAGCCATGGGGACCAAATTCGCACCCCAATACGCCAACATTTTCATGTACAAGTTCGAGCAGGACTTCTTCACTGCACAGGACCTCCAACCAACACTATACACCAGATACATCGACGACATTTTCTTTCTATGGACCCACGGTGAGGAATCACTAAAGAGACTACACGATAACATCAACAAGTTCCATCCCACCATCAAACTCACCATGGACTACTCCTCAGAATCAGTTTCTTTCTTGGACACACGAATCTCCATCAAAGACGGGCACCTCAGCACACAAGCCCACGGACAATCTCACAATGCTCCACTTTTCCAGCTTCCACCCTAACCACGTCAAAGAGGCCATCCCCTATGGACAGGCCCTGCGAATACACAGGATCTGCTCAGACGAGGAGGAACGCGATGGACACCTACAGACGCTGAAAGACGCCCTAGTAAGAACGGGATATGACGCTCGACTCATCGATCGACAGTTCCGACGGGCCACAGCGAAAAATCGCGTAGACCTCCTCAGAAGACTAACACGGGACGCAACCAATAGAGTACCCTTCGTCGTCCAGTACTTCCCCGGAGTGGAGAAACTACGCCATGTTCTCCGCAGCCTTCAACATGTCATCGATGATGACGAACACCTCGCTATGGCCATCCCCACACCTCCACTACTCGCCTTTAAACAGCCACCCAACCTCAAACAGACCATCGTTCGCAGCAAATTACCCAGCCTTCAGGAGAACAGCGTCCACGACACCACACAACCCTGCCACGGCAACCTCTGCAAGACATGCCAGATCATCGACACAGATACCACCATCACACGAGAGGACACCACCCACCAGATGCATGGTTCATACTCCTGTGACTCGGCCAACGTTGTCTACCTCATACGTTGCAGGAAAGGATGCCCCAGAGCATGGTACATTGGCGAGACCATGCAGACGCTGCGACAACGGATGAACGGACACCGTGCAACAATCGCCAAACAGGAGGGTTCCCTCCCAGTCGGGGAACACTTCAGCAGTCAAGGACATTCATCCACCGACCTTCGGGTAAGCGTACTCCAAGGCGGCCTTCGAGACACACGACAACGCAAAATCGTCGAGCAGAAATTAATAGCCAAGTTCCGCACCCATGAGGACGGCCTCAACCGGGATCTTGGGTTCATGTCACGCTACACGTAACCCCACCAGCGAACAAATGTTATCTGTTTTTAATATAACGGGTCATTGACTGTCTTCGTTCTGTCTCTCTCTCCCTTTTTTTTTGGGGGGGTTTGTATATTCAGTGGCCTTTTAGGTGACACCTTTCTGTCTGCTCACTGTGATTGCCTTGGCAACGGGTAGTAATCACCAGGCTTTGTTATGTGATCTTAAAATGCGAAGGATTCGAAATTGTCACTTCCACACCGCCTGAGGAAGGGGAAAGCCCCCGAAAGCTTGTGGGATTAAAAATAAAATCGTTGGACTATAACTTGGTGTTGTAAAATTGTTTACAATTGTTAACCCCAGTCCATCACCGGCATCTCCACATCATTTATAAATAGAGGCATAGAGTACAAAAGTATGGAAGTTATGATGAACCTTTATAAAACACTGGTTCGACCACAACTGGAGTATTGTGTCCAGTTCTGGGCACCGCACTTTAGGAAAGATGTGAAGGCGTTAGAGAGGGTGCAGAAGAGATTTACTAGAATGATTCCAGGGATGAGGGACTTTAGTTACGTGGATAGACTGGAGAAGCTGGGGTTGTTCTCCTTGGAACAGAGACGGTTGCGAGGAGATTTGATCGAGATATTCAAAATCATGAAGGGTCTGGACAGAGTAGATAGAGAGAAACTGTTCCCATTGGCGGAAGGGTCAAGGACCAGAGGACATGAGAAAAAACTTTTTTACGCAGTGAGTGGTTATGATCTGGAATGCACTGCCTGAGGGGGCAGATTCAATAGACCATATTCCCGCTCTCTCCCCATGCCCCTTGATGCCTTCTGTGTCTAGAAATGATGGCTTTCAAAGGGGAATTGGATAAGTACTTGAAAGGAAATAATTTGCAGGGCTACGGGGATAGGGCGGGGGAGTGGGACTAGCTGGATTGCTCTTGCAGAGAGCCGGCACGGACTCGATGGGCTGAATGGCCTCCTTCCATGCTGTAACTGTTCTATGATCCTATGATTCTATAATGTTGCCAAAAAGAATAGTAAGCCTGAGAACTGGGAGGGCATCAGAAATCAGCAAAGGATGTCCAAGAAATTGATAAAGAGGCAGCAAATCGAAAATCAGAGTAAACTAGCAAGAAAGATAAAAAGAGATTGTAGGAGCTTCTACAGGTATATAAAAAGAGTAGTGAAAGTAAACGTTGGTCCCTTAGAGGCTCAGACTGGAGAAATTATAATCTGGAATAAAGAAATGGCAGAGACGTTAAACAAATATTTTTTGTCTGTCCTCACAGTAGAAGACACAGAGAACATACCAGTAATAATAGGGAACCAAGGGTCTAATGAGAGTGAGGAACTTAAAGTAGTTAATATTAGTAGAGAAAAAGTACTGGAGAAACTAATGGGACTAAAAGCCAATAAATCCCTTGGACCTGATGGCCGACATCCGAGGGTTCTAAAACAGGTGGCTGCAGAGATAGTGGACGCATTGGTTGTGATCTTCCAAAATTCCCTAGATTCTGGAATGGCCCCCATGGATTGGAAGGTAGTAAATATTATCCCACTATTCAAGAAAGGAGGGAGAGAGAAAACAGGCCATTTAGTCTGACATCAGTAGTAGGGAAATTGCGAGAATCTATTAATAAGGAAGTGGTAACAGGGCACTTAGAAAATCATAATATGATCAGGCAGAGTCAACATGGTTTTATGAAAAGGAAATCGTGTTTGACAAATCTATTCGAGTTTTTTGAGGATGTAACTAGCAGGGTTGATAAAGGGGAACCAGTGGATGTCGTATATTTGGATTTTCAAAAGGCATTCGATAAGATGCCACATAAAAGGTTGTTACACAAGATTAGGACTCATGAAATTGGGAGTAATATATTAGCATGGATAGAGGATTGATTAATGGACAGAAAACAGAGAGTAGGGATAAACGGGTCATTTTCCGGTTGGCAGGCTGTAACTCGTGGGGTGTCGCAAGGATCAGTGCTTGGGCCCTTGGTTCCCCACTATTTTTGGAATGCTTTTTGTGTCTTCTACTGTGAAGACAGATACAAAATATTTGTTTAACGCATCTGCCATTTCCTGATTCCCCATTATAATTTCTCCTGTCTCAGCCTCTAAGGGACCAACGTTTACTTTCACTACTCTCTTCCTTTTCACATACTTATAGAAACTCTTACAATATGTTTTTATATTTTTTGCTAATTTACTTTCAGATTCTATTTTCTCCCATTTTATCATTTTTTGGTCGTCCTTTGCTGGTTTCTAAAAGTCTCCCAGTCCCCAGGCTTATTATTCTGCTTTTCAACATTATAGGCCTTTTCTTTCAGTCTCATACTCTCCTCAGCTTCTTTAGTTAGTTGCAGATGGATCACTTTTCCCGTGGAGGTTTCATTTCTCAATGGAATGTTGAGAATATTGAATTATTTCTTTAAATGTTTGCCATTGCTTTTCAACTGTCAAACCCTTTAATCTAATTTCCCAATCTACCTTTGACAACTCTCCCCTCATTCCTATGTAATTGGCTTTATTTAAGTTTAAGACTCTAGATTCTGACTTAAATACGTTACTTTCAAACTCAATGTGAAATTCTATCATATTATGATCACTCTTCCTCAGAGGATCCTTTACTATGAGATTACGAATTAACCCTGTCTCATTACCTAATACAAGATCTAAAATGGCCTGTTCCCTGGTTGGTTCCATGATGTATTGCTCTAGGAAATCGTCTTGAATACATTCCATGAACTCGTTCTCCAAACTACCTTTGCCAATTTAATTTGCCCAATCTATGTGAAGATTAAAGTCCCCCCCGATTACTGCATTACATTTGTTACAATACTCTGTCCAATGGTATAGCTACTATTAGGGGGCCTGTAAACTCCTCCCACCAGTGTTTTCTGCCCCTTGTTATTTTTATTTCGACCCAGACTGATTTTACTTCCTGATCCTCCGAGCCGAGATCCTTTCTCACCACTCTCCTTATCTCATCCTTTATTATCAGGGCTACACCCCCTCCCTTTCCATTCTGCCTGTCTTTTCTAAACGTCATGTACCCTGGAATATTTAGTTCCCAACCTTGGTCACTTTGCGACCATGTCTCTGTAATGACTATCAGATCAAACCCATTTGTCTTTATTTGTGCAACTAATTCCTCTCTCTTGTTACGAATGCTCCGTGCATTCAGATAAAGAGCCTTTAATTTTGACTTTTTACCATTTTTTCCTGCTTTGACCGTACTTGTTGTTGCACTATTATTGGTAATCTCTCTGTCCCTTCCTGCCACTCTCTGCTTATCTTTTTTTCTTTTTTATTCGTTCATGGGATGTGGGCGTCGCTGGCGAGGCCGGCATTTACTGGAGTTTAGAGGAATGAGAGGTAATCTCATTGAAACATATAAGATTCTGAGGAGGCTTAACAGGGTAGATGCTGAGAGGCTGTTTCCCCTGGCTGGAGAGTCTAGAACTAGGGGGCATAGTCTCAGGATAAGGGGTCGGACATTTAGGACTGAGATGAGGAGGAATTTCTTCCCTCAGAGGGTTGTGAATCTTTGGAATTCTCTCCCCCAGAGGGCTGTAGATGCTCAGTCGTTGAGTATATTCAAGGCTGAGATCGGTAGATTTTTAGACTCTCGGGGAATCAAGGGAAATGGGGATCAGGTGGGAAAGTGGAGTTGAGGTCGAAGATCAGCCATGATCTGATTGAACGACGGAGCAGGATCGAGGGGCCGAATGGACGACTCCTGCTCCTATTTCTAATGTTCTGATGTCAAAGCAGCCAATAGCAGGAGTGTGGGGGATGGGGGCCTCGCAATGGACGTGTCGGGCGACCAATGGCAGGAGTGTTGAGGTGGGGCTTTGCGAGGATGGAAATGTGTGGTGACCAATGACGTGAGTGCAGAGGCGGGTATAGTGAGAATGGATGTGTCATGCAACCAATCACAAGAGGGTGGGGGCGGGGCTGTTGGAAGCAGGAGGTCATGTGACGACACCTCCAGGAATACGTCCAACCAGAGTTTGCAACACGACTGATGTGGCACTTTATCAAACGCTTTATGAAAGCCCATTGACACAACACCAACTGCACTCCCCTCATCAACCCTCTCCGTTACTTCATCAAAGATCTCCATCAGGTGAGTTGGAGATGATTTGTAGTGAGCAATCCATTCGGTATTAAGCCCTGAGGCGAAAACCCTGCAGAATATTGCTGATACATTTAAACATGAAATTTCTCAGAAGTCATGTGTGCTTAGGGAGTGAGCTATCCGTAGTGTGACTGTAATAGGGTACTCTCCGAGCTATCCGTAGTGTGACTGTAATAGGGTACTCTCCGAGCTATCCGTAGTGTGACTGTAATAGGGTACTCTCCGAGCTATCTGTAGTGTGACTGTAATAGGGTACTCTCCGAGCTATCCGTAGTGTGACTGTAATAGGGTACTGTCCGAGCTATCCGTAGTGGGACTGTAATAGGGTACTCTCCGAGCTATCCGTAGTGTGACTGTAATTGGGTACTCTCCGAGCTATCCGTAGTGTGACTGTAATAGGGTGCTCTCCGAGCTATCCGTAGTGTGACTGTAATGGGGCACTGTCCGAGCTATCCGTAGTGTGACTGCAATAGGGTACTCTCCGAGCTATCCGTAGTGGGACTGTAATAGGGAACTCTCCGAGCTATCCGTAGTGTGACTGTAATAGGGTACTCTCCGAGCTATCCGTAGTGTGACTGTAATAGGGTACTCTCCGAGCTATCCGTAGTGTGACTGTAATAGGGTACTGTCCGAGCTATCCGTAGTGTGACTGTAATAGGGTACTCTCCGAGCTATCCGTAGTGTGACTGTAATAGGGTACTCTCCGAGCTATCCGTAGTGTGACTGTAATAGGGTACTCTCCGAGCTATCCGTAGTGTGACTGTAATGGGGCACTGTCCGAGCTATCCGTAGTGTGACTGTAATAGGGTACTCTCCGAGCTATCCGTAGTGTGACTGTAATAGGGTACTCTCCGAGCTATCCGTAGTGTGACTGTAATAGGGTACTGTCCGAGCTATCCGTAGTGTGACTGCAATAGGGTACTCTCCGAGCTATCCGTAGTGGGACTGTAATAGGGAACTCTCCGAGCTATCCGTAGTGTGACTGTAATAGGGTACTCTCCGAGCTATCCGTAGTGTGACTGTAATGGGGCACTGTCCGAGCTATCCGTAGTGTGACTGTAATAGGGTACTGTCCGAGCTATCCGTAGTGGGACTGTAATAGGGTACTCTCCGAGCTATCCGTAGTGTGACTGTAATAGGGTACTCTCCGAGCTATCCGTAGTGTGACTGTAATAGGGTATTCTCCGAGCTATCCGTAGTGGGACTGTAATAGGGTACTCTCCGAGCTATTCGTAGTGTGACTGTAATAGGGTACTGTCCGAGCTATCCGTAGTGTGACTGTAATAGGGTACTGTCCGAGCTATCCGTAGTGTGACTGTAATAGGGTACTCTCCGAGCTATCCGTAGTGTGACTGTAATAGGGTACCGTCCGAGCTATCCGTAGTGTGACTGTAAGAGGGTACTGTCCGAGCTATCCGTAGTATGACTGTAATAGGGTACTCTCCGAGCTATCCGTAGTGTGACTGTAATAGGGTACTCTCCGAGCTATCCGTAGTGTGACTGTAATGGGGTACTCTCCGAGCTATCCGTAGTGTGACTGTAATAGGGTACTCTCCGAGTCATTCGTAGTGTGACTGTAATAGGGTACTCTCTGAGATATCTGTAGTGGGACTGTAATAGTGTACTCTTCAAGCTATCCGTAGTGTGACTGTAATAGGGTACTCTCCGAGTTATCCGTAGTGTGACTTTAATAGGTACTCTCCGAGCTATCCGTAGTGTGACTGTAATGGGGTATTCTCCAAGCTATCCGTAGTGTGACTGTAATGGGGTACTGTCCGAGCTATCCGTAGTGTGACTATAATAGGGTACTCTCCGAGCTATCCGTAGTATGACTGTAACAGGGTACTGTCCGAGCTATCCGTAGTGTAATAGGGTACTCGCTGAGCTATCCGTAGTGTGACAGTAATAGGGTATTCGCTGAGCTATCCGTAGTTTGACTGTAATGGGGTACTCTCTGAGCTTTCCGTGGTGTGACTGTAATAGGGTACTCTCTGTGCTATCCGTAGTGTGACTGTAATAGGGTACTCTCCGAGCTATCCGTAGTGGGACTCTAATAAGGAACTCTCCGAGCTATCCGTAGTGTGACTGTAATAGGGTACTCTCCGAGCTATCCGTAGTGGGACTCTAATAGGGAACTCTCCGAGCTATCCGTAGTGTGACTGCAATAGGGTACTGTCCGAGCTATCCGTAGTGTGACTGTAATAGGGTACTGTCCGAGCTATCCTTAGTATGACTGTAATAGGGTACTGTCCGAGCTATCCGTAGTGTGACTGTAATAGGGTACTCTCCGAGCTATCCGTAGTGTGACTGTAATAGGGTACTCTCTGAGATATCTGTAGTGGGACTGTAATAGGGTACTGTCCGAGCTATCCGTAGTGTGACTGTAATAGGGTACTCTCCGAGCTATCCGTAGTGTGACTGTAATAGGGTACTCTCTGAGATATCCGTAGTGTGACTGTAATAGGGTACTGTCCGAGCTATCCGTAGTATGACTGTAATAGGGTACTGTCCGAGCTATCCGTAGTGTGACTGTAATAGGGTACTCTCCGAGCTATCCGTAGTGTGACTGTAATAGGGTACTGTCCGAGCTATCCGTAGTGTGACTGTAAGAGGGTACTGTCCGAGCTATCCGCAGTGTGACTGTAATAGGGTATTCTCCGAGCTATCCGTAGTGTGACTGTAATGGGGTACTCTCCGAGCTATCCGTAGTGTGACTGTAATGGGGTACTCTCCGAGCTATCCGTAGTGTGACTGTAATAGGGTACTCTCCGAGTCATTCGTAGTGTGACTGTAATAGGGTACTCTCTGAGATATCTGTAGTGGGACTGTAATAGGGTACTCTTCAAGCTATCCGTAGTGTGACTGTAATAGGGTACTCTCCGAGCTATCCGTAGTGTGACTGTAATAGGTACTCTCCGAGCTATCCGTAGTGTGACTGTAATGGGGTATTCTCCAAGCTATCCGTAGTGTGACTGTAATGGGGTACTGTCCGAGCTATCCGTAGTGTGACTGTAATAGGGTACTCTCCGAGCTATCCGTAGTGTGACTGTAATAGGGTACTCTCCGAGTCATTCGTAGTGTGACTGTAATAGGGTACTCTCTGAGATATCTGTAGTGGGACTGTAATAGGGTACTCTCCGAGCTATCCGTAGTGGGACTGTAATAGGGTACTCTCCGAGCTATCCGTAGTGTGACTGTAATAGGGTACTGTCCGAGCTATCCGTAGTGTGACTGTAATAGGGTACTGTCCGAGCTATCCTTAGTATGACTGTAATAGGGTACTGTCCGAGCTATCCGTAGTGTGACTGTAATAGGGTACTCTCCGAGCTATCCGTAGTGTGATTGTAATAGGGTACTGTCCGAGCTATCCGTAGTGTGACTGTAAGAGGGTACTGTCCGAGCTATCCGCAGTGTGACTGTAATAGGGTATTCTCCGAGCTATCCGTAGTGTGACTGTAATGGGGTACTCTCCGAGCTATCCGTAGTGTGACTGTAATGGGGTACTCTCCGAGCTATCCGTAGTGTGACTGTAATAGGGTACTCTCCGAGTCATTCGTAGTGTGACTGTAATAGGGTACTCTCTGAGATATCTGTAGTGGGACTGTAATAGGGTACTCTTGAAGCTATCCGTAGTGTGACTGTAATAGGGTACTCTCCGAGCTATCCGTAGTGTGACTGTAATAGGTACTCTCCGAGCTATCCGTAGTGTGACTGTAATGGGGTATTCTCCAAGCTATCCGTAGTGTGACTGTAATGGGGTACTGTCCGAGCTATCCGTAGTGTGACTGTAATAGGGTACTCTCCGAGTCATTCGTAGTGTGACTGTAATAGGGTACTCTCTGAGATATCTGTAGTGGGACTGTAATAGGGTACTCTCCAAGCTATCCGTAGTGTGACTGTAATAGTTTACTCTCCGAGCTATCCGTAGTGTGACTGTAATAGGTACTCTCCGCGCTATCCGTAGTGTGACTGTAATGGGGTATTCTCCAAGCTATCCGTAGTGTGACTGTAATGGGGTACTGTCCGAGCTATCCGTAGTGTGACTATAATAGGGTACACTCCGAGCTATCCGTAGTGTGACTATAATAGGGTACTCTGCAAGCTATCCATAGTGTGACTGTAATAGGGTACTCTCTGAGCTATCCGTAGTGTGACTGTAACACGGTACTGTCCGAGCTATCCGTAGTGTAATAGGGTACTCGCTGAGCTATCCGTGGTGTGACTGTAATAGGGTACTCTCTGAGCTATCCGTAGTGTGACTGTAATAGGGTACTCTCCGAGCTATCCGTAGTGTGACTGTAATGGGGTACTTTCCGAGCTATCCGTAGTGTGACTGTAATGGGGTGCTCTCCGAGCTATCCGTAGTGTGACTCTAATAGGGTACTCTCCGAGCGATCCGTAGTGTGACTGTAATTGGGTACTGTCCGAGCTATCCGTAGTGTGACTGTAATGGGGTACTCTCCGAGCTGTCCGTAGCGTGACTGTAATAGGGTACTCTCTGAGCTTTCCGTAGCGTGAATGTAATAGGGTACTCTCTGAGCTATCCGTAGCGTGACTGTAATACGGTACTCTCTAAGCTATCTGTAGCGTGACTGTAATGGGGTACTCTCTGAGCTATCCGTAGTGTGACTGTAATGGGGTACTCTCTGAGCTATCTGTAGTGGGACTGTAATAGGGCACTCTCCGAGCTATCCGTAGTGTGACTGTAATAGGGTACTCTCCGAGCTATCCGTGGTGGGACTGTAATAGGGTACTCTCCGAGCTATCCGTAGTGTGACTGTAATAGGGTACTGTCCGAGCTATCCGTAGTGTGACTGTAATAGGGTACTGTCCGAGCTATCCGTAGTATGACTGTAATAGGGTACTGTCCGAGCTATCCGTAGTGTGACTGTAATAGGGTACTCTCCGAGCTATCCGTAGTGTGACTGTAATAGGGTACTGTCCGAGCTATCCGTAGTGTGACTGTAAGAGGGTACTGTCCGAGCTATCCGCAGTGTGACTGTAATGGGGTACTCTCCGAGCTATCCGTAGTGTGACTGTAATGGGGTACTCTCCGAGCTATCCGTAGTGTGACTGTAATAGGGTACTCTCCGAGTCATTCGTAGTGTGACTGTAATAGGGTACTCTCTGAGATATCTGTAGTGGGACTGTAATAGGGTACTCTTCAAGCTATCCGTAGTGTGACTGTAATAGGGTACTCTCCGAGCTATCCGTAGTGTGACTGTAATAGGTACTCTCCGAGCTATCCGTAGTGTGACTGTAATGGGGTATTCTCCAAGCTATCCGTAGTGTGACTGTAATGGGGTACTCTCCGAGCTATCCGTAGTGTGACTGTAATAGGGTACTCTCCGAGCTATCCGTAGTGTGACTATAATAGGGTACTCTGCAAGCTATCCATAGTGTGACTGTAATAGGGTACTCTCTGAGCTATCCGTAGTGTGACTGTAACACGGTACTGTCTGAGCTATCCGTAGTGTAATAGGGTACTCGCTGAGCTATCCGTGGTGTGACTGTAATAGGGTACTCTCTGAGCTATCCGTAGTGTGACTGTAATGGGGTACTGTCCGAGCTATCCGTAGTGTGACTGTATTGGGGTACTCTCTGATCTATCCGTAGTGTGACTGTAATGGGGTACTCTCCGAGCTGTCCGTAGTGTGACTGTAATGGGGTACTCTCCGAGCTGTCCGTAGTGTGACTGTAATAGGGTACTCTCCGAGCTATCCGTAGTGTGACTATAATGGGGTACTTTCCGAGCTATCCGTAGTGTGACTGTAATGGGGTGCTCTCCGAGCTATCCGTAGTATGACTCTAATAGGGTACTCTCCGAGCTATCCGTAGTGTGACTGTAATTGGGTACTGTCCGAGCTGTCTGTAGCGTGACTGTAATACGGTACTCTCTAAGCTATCTGTAGCGTGACTGTAATTGGGTACTCTCTGAGCTATCCGTAGCGTGACTGTAATGGGGTACTCTCTGAGCTATCCATAGTGTGACTGTAATAGGGTACTCTCCGAGTCATTCGTAGTGTGACTGTAATAGGGTACTCTCTGAGATATCTGTAGTGGGACTGTAATAGGGTACTCTTCAAGCTATCCGTAGTGTGACTGTAATAGGGTACTCTCCGAGCTATCCGTAGTGTGACTGTAATAGGTACTCTCCGAGCTATCCGTAGTGTGACTGTAATGGGGTATTCTCCAAGCTATCCGTAGTGTGACTGTAATGGGGTACTGTCCGAGCTATCCGTAGTGTGACTGTAATAGGGTACTCTCCGAGCTATCCGTAGTGTGACTATAATAGGGTACTCTGCAAGCTATCCATAGTGTGACTGTAATAGGGTACTCTCTGAGCTATCCGTAGTGTGACTGTAACACGGTACTGTCTGAGCTATCCGTAGTGTAATAGGGTACTCGCTGAGCTATCCGTGGTGTGACTGTAATAGGGTACTCTCTGAGCTATCCGTAGTGTGACTGTAATGGGGTACTGTCCGAGCTATCCGTAGTGTGACTGTATTGGGGTACTCTCTGATCTATCCGTAGTGTGACTGTAATGGGGTACTCTCCGAGCTGTCCGTAGTGTGACTGTAATGGGGTACTCTCCGAGCTGTCCGTAGTGTGACTGTAATAGGGTACTCTCCGAGCTATCCGTAGTGTGACTATAATGGGGTACTTTCCGAGCTATCCGTAGTGTGACTGTAATGGGGTGCTCTCCGAGCTATCCGTAGTATGACTCTAATAGGGTACTCTCCGAGCTATCCGTAGTGTGACTGTAATTGGGTACTGTCCGAGCTGTCTGTAGCGTGACTGTAATACGGTACTCTCTAAGCTATCTGTAGCGTGACTGTAATTGGGTACTCTCTGAGCTATCCGTAGCGTGACTGTAATGGGGTACTCTCTGAGCTATCCATAGTGTGACTGTAATGGGGTACTCTCTGAGCTATCTGTAGTGGGACTGTAATCGGGTACTCTCTGAGCTATCCGTAGTGTGACTGTAATAGGGTACTCTCTGAGCTATCTGCAGTGGGACTGTAATAGGGTACTCTCCGAGCTATCCGTAGTTTGACTGTAATCGGGTACTCTCTGAGCTATCCGTAGTGTGACTGTAATAGGGTACTCTCTGAGCTATCCGTAGTGTGACTGTAATGGGGTACTCTCCGAGCTGTCCGTAGCGTGACTGTAATAGGGTACTCTCTTAGCTATACGTAGCGTGAATGTAATAGGGTACTCTCTGAGCTATCCGTAGCGTGACTGTAATACGGTACTCTCGAAGCTATCTGTAGCGTGACTGTAATTGGGTACTCTCTGAGCCATCCGTAGCGTGACTGTAATAGGGTACTCTCTGAGCTATCCGTATTGTGACTGTAATGGGGTACTATCTGAGCTATCCGTAGTGTGACTGTAATGGGGTACTCTCTGAGCTCTCTGTAGTGGGACTGTAATAGGGTACTCTCCGAGCTATCCGTGGTGTGACTGTAATGGGGTACTCTCCGAGCTATCCGTAGTGTGACTGTAATAGGGTACTCTCTGAGCTATCCGTAGCGTGACTGTAATAGGGTACTCTCTGAGCTATCCGTGGCGTGACTGTAATAGGTTACTCTCTGAGCTATCTGTAGCGTGACTGTAATAAGGTACTCTCTAAGCTATCTGTAGCGTGACTGTAATTGGGTACTCTCTGAGCTATCTGTAGCGTGACTGTAATAGGGTACTGTCTGAGCTATCCGTAGCGTGACTGTAATAGGGTACTCTCCGAGCTATCCGTAGTGGGACTGTAATAGGGTACTCTCTGAGCTATCCGTAGTGCGACTGTAATAGGGTACTCTCCGAGCTATCCGTGGTGGGGCTGTAATAGGGTACTCTCCGAGCTATGACTGGAACCTAATGATCAGCCTTGGAACTTCTTGAGAAAGTCGTGTTCCAGATGGAGCCGAGTCTGTAATGACCATGGAATGGATTTGAAATAATATAGTTCGAAGGTAGAAAATGGCGAGAATGCATCACAAAGTTAGAAGATAAAATAGGAAGATAGGAACAGGAGCAGGCCTTTCAGCCCCTCGAGCCTGTTACATCGGAACAGGAGGAGGCCGTTCAGC